>NW_027187296.1:7364713-7375286 GCF_028583685.1 Petaurus breviceps papuanus | reverse complement strand
CCCTAGATTAGATGATCTTTAAAGACATTTTCAACTGACACTTTTAAGAACGTGTTATTTGACCCATCTTTCTCTTACCCAGAGGCACCACAGACCACCTTCATTTAGTCATTCATTTACCCAAGTTCTAAGAGTTGTGGGCATGGAAGAGACAAAGCTGAGGGTGAAGGTTGAGAGAAAAGCAAACTTGGGAGGGTCAGTATTCATAATTGGCTAACTGGGGTAAATGGATGGGGATGGAAGTAGGAAGAAAACATCTCATCCCTTGGGACACAAAGCCTTCTGGGTAGAGAGACTCTGGGAGATGCAAGAGGGAGGAAGCTAGGTAGAGCCAGTCAAGGAACAGCTCACCTGCCGTGTTAGATTTGGGATTCTATCACTGCCTGTGTACAGGTGGCCATTCTGTGAACCTCAGGTCAGACAGAAAGCCAATAGTCTAGCCAGCTACACTGGGGGAGGAGGCAGCAGAACATCATGAGAAGTGGTCCCTGATGTGGGAAGAAGGCATAGTGGAAGAAACTACCCACCGGGCCCTGAGACAAACCTCTGAGAACGGCTCCACACCGAAGACGAGCCTTGGAGAATACCCACAAGGAGGCTGAGGAAGTTGGGGGAGTCAGGAAAGGGATACAACAACCAAAAAGAGCAACAAAGGGCATTTACATGGCATTAAAAACATTCTCATTTTACCCTGGATCCTCACAACTGCCCCGTGATGGAGCACATCATCCCCATTTTACAGATGAGAAAGCTGGGGCCCCGGGAGATTAAGCGACCTGAGCCATGATCACACAGCTAAAAGACACCTTAGGTAGGATCCAAGCCCGGTGTTCTTCCCACTTCGGCCCAAGAAGGCCTGGCTGCAGGCAGGAAGTTCTTGATTCAGAGGTGGCAGAGGGCAGGATGACCTTCATTTGGGAATCAGGCTGCTGGAGACCTCCAGAGCGGTTCCAGCAGTGACAGCATAAGAAGTCACCATTTTAGGAGGGGGAGATGAGAACAAAAAAGCCGGAGGGTCTATCCTCCCCTACTCTAGCTAAGGCCTTTTCCCTCCATGGGCTTCAGTTCTCCTACCTGTAAACAGATGAGGGTGAGGAGAGAGAAGATGGATGTGTAAGCTCACTGAGGGTGGGTAGTGGGTATGTAAAAAGGCTTATTGATGTAAGACCCTCTTCCAGCGGATATTGGAGTTTGGGAGAAAAAGGGGAGGAGCTAGGCTTGGCCCTGGGACCAAGAACACTTTTGTCCCCCACCTCCTCAGATGGGACGCTGATCCTGTCCTGCAAAGGCTGTAGTCAGTTTGCTCACTCCAGCTTCCTGTACTGGCTGGGCAACCGTTCCTTCATAGAGCACCTGCCAGGCCCATTATGGGAGGACAAGACTCGGTAACAGGGGAAAAGACTTGAGGGAGGCTGGGAGGACCGGGCTGTTGTGCTCGCCCTCACCTGCCCTCACCTACCCACACCCTCTGCAGGAGGCAGCGAGAGCGTGGAGTGACCTGGCTACAGCGAGATCTTGTGCTGGAGAAGCTGAGCCCGAGGCTACAACACACCAACTTCTCCTGCGTTCTGGTGGACCCGGCCCAGGTCACTCAGCGCCACGTGTTCCTGGCCCAACTCTGGGTGAGACAATGGGAGTGGCCAGACAGATGCAGGGAAGGGGAGGAGCAGGTACACGGAAGGAGGCCCAGACTAACCAAGTCCAGATTCAGTTGGGCATTTGGGAGCAGAGGCCTAGCTTAGGGAAAGGGGCTTGCCCAGGATGCAGAAAGCAAAGGGGCAATTTCCTAGGCACCTACTAGTTTCTGCCTAGTCCTACGAAGGGCTGAATCCCTCAGAAGCACCCCCAATCCCAGGCCTTTCCTTAACCCCAGACACTTCTGTTTTCCCATCAGGAGACTGATATGACAACATCCCAAACTCCAAACCTCAGCCACCCGCCCAGCAGTCCCAGTCCCGCCACATTCCTGACAACTGTGAGCCCGGAGGAAGAATCCCAGCCAGCCACTCCAACGCCATCAGACCAGGCCTGACCAGTCCAGGCAGCAGAGATGGAACAAGGAAGCCTTTCAATAAAATGTTAATGCCAGGCCTTGTCTGGTTCTCCTCCTTGGGCCTGGGTAATCAGATTCTTCAAAAGGGCCCCAGCAGGTGTGCCAAGTGGTCTCTGGGATATGCTCCTCAGCTGGCAGACTGGGCATGGTGAGGAGGGGGGCCTGCACACCAACATCATAGGGTTTGGAGCAGCTCCTTAAGAGAGCACCCATTCATTGTGCACATGGGAAACAGGTGCCGAGAGAAGTGATTTCTCCAAAGTCACACTGACAAAAAGGAGCAGTCACAGCAGAATCCCAGGAACTCTACTTCCAAAATCCAAAAAAACTTTCTAATGAACCCTTTAAAAACTAGAGAAAGAGTCCTAGGGAATTGAAAAGGGGGCAAAGGAAGCCAGAGAGTGGGGAACCAGGCCTCACGAGGGGAGGAGCAGGATCTCAGGAACAGGTGCAGGCAACACCACACAAAGAACGATCCTGGGGTCCTTTACAACTCCTCCTCCAAGGGGGGGGCAGTCTGGTGGCCTTGTCCAGTCTTGGCAAATACCAGAGAGAGAAGCAGGGGGTGAGGGGCCCAGCCAGCACAGAGGAAAAGGGGCAATGTTGGGAATAAGCAGTCTGGACTTTTCCTCCCACCCTCTCCTCCCTCAAAGCCAGCCCAGCCCTCAGGGAGAAAAATAAGACTTTATTTACAAGTAATAACATTTAAAAAATTCAAACAGATGACCCCTGACCCTACCCCCACCCTTCTACTCCAGGTTCCACTATACCCTCCCTATTCCTTGTCTCTTTGAAATCTTTAAGGAGCAGGGAAGCAGTTAGTACCCGGAAGAAGGAAGTGTCATGATGGGCACCTCTGATTGCCCCCTGAACCACAGGGGTGGAGGATGGGAAAGGGCACACAGTTATCCAGTCTGTTTCCCCAGGTTCCATCAGCTGGGGGTGGGGTGGGCTGAGGGCCTCAGGGTCATTTTGTCTGCTGGCAAATGCCTCCTCAGGGCAGTTAAGCACTGAGGCAGGAAAGAGGCTTAGAGGTGGCAAGGGGCTACTGAAGCTTTAGTCAAGATGAAGAGAAGGACTGTGATGGGGGCTGGGGAGCCACCTTTGGGGAGAAAGGCAGAAGGGGTTTAGGTAGCAGAGATTCAGACTCTCTCCTCCCCAACTAATTCTGGGAACTTGGCTTCTCCAATGTCAGCCCCTGGAGCAACCAGAGTCATCAGAACAGGAATCACCCCTAGGAATGGAGCTAATGGTGGGCACAGGGGGACCAGGAGGTAGTCCCCCTTCTGTGACCAATGGGACTTTCCAAAACTTGTAGCTGAGAGGGGCTGAGAAAGGGAGGAAAGGGGAACTGGACAGTCTGGTCCCTGGCCACCTAGATGGTCTCAGTTTGACTCGTCTTCCATTCTCTGCTGGAGAGCTAAGGGGGATTACTGTGCTTCAAGGTAAATGGGGGAACAGATACAGGGCGATCTGGCTAGGAATCGGCCAGGCTCTGGCTCCCAGGAGGCAGCCTCCGGCTCCCCATCTGCCTCTCTGGGAAGGTGTGCTCTGTGGGACTCCAGGCGGGGGGAGTAAGAGGCAAGTATCAGTGTCTCCGGGGAGATGAGAAGTCTCCCTACACTGGGGCACTGAGAGAAGGCACTGGAGAACAGTGGGCTTGAGGCCCAGCACGTGGACCCCTAGAGAACAGGGAGCTGTCATGGAAGAGATGGGCAGAACATGCTCACAGATCCTGGGCCCTCAGTGCTTTGCCTGGAAGAGACAAGACAAGGCAGGTGAAATGTGAACAGCAACAGGACCCTTGAGCACACAGCCCATTCCCTAATCTTGGGGACTAGCATTCCTTTCCTCACAATCCTTTGGAAACCTATTGCCCTTAAGCTTCTCCAGAAGAGTAGAGGTCCTGAAATAATTTTTCCATGCATGAATCGTGTCCCCAAACCAGACCAAGATCCCCAAGATTGGACACAGGGTCAGAGCACTCCTGTCCTGGGTCAAAGGTGTCCCCAGACCATCATTATTTGCACAGGATCCATGGGGCATAGTGGGACACTTAATGCAGCTCCCTGGTCTGAGAAGGGTGGCAGGTGGGTCAGCCCCACTTCCTCTCAGGCTTCCTACCTTGCCCCTGGCCCGGGGAGAGGTGCTACTGCCAGCAGTGGTGGTGGCAATTCGGGGCGAGCGGCGGGTCCCACTTCGAGTGAGGGGAGAGGCCTTGGCTGCAGCTTTCTTAGCAGCTCCCCGAAGCAGGCTGCTCCCCAGTCTCTTGGGTGTGTTCAGAATGTTGAAGGCCAATGACTGGCGTCTGTTGGTCTGAGAAAGAAGAGGAGAAAGCTGCCTGTGATGGGGTGGGCAGGGCAGTGCCCATATTCAACTCTGTGCAAAGGTAAGAATATTGCCCCTCCACAGCCTTACCTTTGATATGAACTCAATGACCCCTCAAGGGTTCTTCTACCCCTCTCAGGGTCATCCCCCACTAACCTGCTTGTTGGAAGCAGGGGCCCCTTTCTTGTGGCCCTCAGCAGCACTCATCTTCTGACCTTCACATCTGTCCCGAGGAGTAAGGGGACGAGGGAAACAGCTGGTTGGCTTCTTGGCCTGTGTTAAGAAGAGGGAGTGTGCAGCACTTGAGCTGAGGCCTCCTGGATTCTCCTGAGGGAGCCTGGAAGGTGGCCTGGGGGCCAGCTTGAATCCTGCTCTACAGTCAGAACTCTGGGACCCCCAAGGGATGGATGGTCTGGAGCTGGGAAAAGGAGAGCAGCCACACCTGCGAGAACTCCGGATGGGGAACAGTATGGATGGTCAAATGTGGAGACAAAAAAGAAAAGGCTGATGGGATCCAGTAGGAACCCATGACAACACAAAAAGGAGTCTCTGTCCACAACGTGCCCTGGCAGAGAAAGCCCTGGGCTTCAAGTTGGGAGATGGGGGCCTTAAGCCATGTTCTACCGCCAACCTCATCTGTGAGTTTAAATTGGTCATTGTCCCCTCTGTGGAATGCAGTCTGATCAGGTGTAAAGAGGTGATGGTAATCTCAACCACAGCCCCCCACCCTATCCCACTGTGAAGATCTAAGAGTGGCACAGGGGCCCCCGTACCTCCGGGGTGCCAAGGCCTTGGTCAGGCTCAGTAGAGACACGCTTCCGGTGCTGCCGGGTAGTGACACTGGAGGGGATGCGCTGGGTAGCACTGTACTCATGGATCTGGGCTGGCTGCATGCTGGCTCGGCGAAGGGTCTCCTGGGGATCTCCAGTCTTCATCTCTTCATCTGTGATAGTGGTCAGGCTCATGGAAGGCTGAGTCAAGTATGGCACAAACATAAGGTTGGTATGAGACTAGGGAGTAGCTTGTAACAGGGTGGGCTGGGGCTTCAGGGCCCATGAATCATGGCCGTACTTAACCTAAGGAACTTAAATCTTCCCCCTCAAGGCCTCCTATCCTCCTTACCATAAGGTTTAGAAAACTGGCCTGAGAAGCCCATGGACAAGGTAAATATGATGAGCTTCTGCCACGGAAATGCCCACCTGCAGACTCGTATAAAGTGTAAGTGGGGATGGATACTCAGAGCAAGTGTAAGTAAGAGAAGTGGATATGCCATCAAGGCACAGGGGATGAGGAAGAGAGGGGGGAGACTGAGCTTCTGATCTCTGTATCCACCCTGGGGGCCACAAAGGTTCAAGTGCAGAGCTGACAAAAGTGCAAAGCCAGGCTTATGCAAGTGGCCAAGGAGAGGGGAGAGGAGCAGGCTGGGGCCCTGCCCACTGGTGCCGGCCTCACCCTGGCCTCCAAGGGGTAAGAAGTCTTCAGGTGGGGGAGGCAGACACGGTTACGCTGCTGCAGCTCCGCAATTCGGTTCCAGTCGTCCAGCTGCTCTGGCTCATCCTGGCAAGTGCCTGTGTAGAAGCTGCTTCGCCCTGTGATGGACAGGAGGGCGAGGGGGAGAGGAAGAAGAGGCAGGGCCCAGGGGACTGAACATTCTGCTTCCCTGATGAGCCCCCATTTACCCCAGAGATGATCAAATTTGGTGAGGAGATCAGAGATTCCTTTTAGCCCAAATCCCCTTCCATAAATGCTTGATCAAGATGTCTTCTTCCTTGGGTATGGGAGAGAGAGGCCCAGGGAAAGGGACTGGAGAAGCAGCCCCCAGTGCCTCCCACTGACCTGGAGAGAGGCATGGCCAAAAGACAAATGGCTCAAACTCCAGGTTCTGAGGCAAGTTTCTAAAGAAATTTGATTATTATCCTGAGTGAGTCTAGAGAGTAAGAGTGGGGCCACACATAGGAATAGGAAATGTATCCTTCCATGGGCCTCTGTCAAGTCTGCTTTGGATAATCTAAGGCTAAGGTCCTAAATTAATGCCAGGGAACAATACAAAAAGAGAATTCAGTGTAAGGAAACTAGATTTGGAGGTAGGAGACCTGGCTTCAAATTATGACTATGCCACACACTGTTAATCAATATTTATGAAACACCTACTATGTCTGCAGGCACCATGATAGGTGATGAGAATGCAAAGACAAAAAAACCAAAACCACCCCTATTCTCAAGAACCTGGGTTCTCTCCCATAGGAGACCTGCCACCCATGCCACTTCAGGCCAGTCTGGGCCTCAGTCTGCTCATCTGTAGAATGAGAGGGCTGGCCTAACTGGACACTTAGGACCCCGGGATCCACTGATCTCATGGACAGCAAACAGACCAAGGGACACATGCTTTGAAACACCAGGCTGCAGGATGATTTTTTTCAGCATCCCAATTATGAACCCCACAGACTGATTTTAAATTTACTTGGATTATTTATCTAAGGCTAAGGTCCTAAGTTAATGCCAAGGAATAATACAAAGAGAATTCACAATGTAAGGAAACTAGATTTTCTGAGAGCACACACTGGCTTGGCTAGGAGATTGATTAGAGTATGTCAAGGAGTAACACAAGACAGCTAAGAATTAAAAATATTCCAGAGTACTGTGAGTACAGCTCAGCTTACCAACGTGGGGAGTGCTGGCAGCCTAATTTGGTCTGTATTACTGGTCCCCCTGCTGACTTGTGAGCCCTCTGTAGACCACCTCTCTCTTAGGGACTCTCACCTGAAGCGGCCCCACTGGATGCTCTGGCCTGGGAGTGCCGGGCCGAGCTGCGTGTGGTAGGCCTGTAGCCAGGAAGGTTGAACAGGGCTGAGTTACCATCCTCCAGGGAACCCAGCCTGGTCCGGGACTCCCGGGAGGGGCAGTTAGCCAGAGACTGAGCTGAGGATGCAGAGCGAAGGCCGCCACGGAGGCCGCGCTGCGGGGCAGGGGCCGACTGCGTGCTGTAGAAGGATGAATTCGACTGGTCAGGTTCGTCTGTATCCAGTTTCTGAAAGACAGGATGGCTGTGTTAGTTTGTGGGAGGGGTCAGGTCAACCCAGTTCTCTACAGAGATCATTGAGCTTGGCCTTTTTGCTCCGGAGCCAACCTATCCTGATTTACCTGGCAGACTCAGAATTTATTTACTGTGAGACTATCTCACCTAGCCCTGTATGTTTACGTTCCTTTGTAAACATTCTTGTTTTTGTTCATCCCTGCAATATGTGCTAATAAAAATAATCCTCTGCATGTGTAAAGTATTTTGTGTTTATAACTTCACAGGTTCATAGACTCAGAATAGCTGGGAATAGAGGTCAGGTCTCTTGACTATCAGTTCTGCTTTCTACTAGCCCTAGATGTGCCTACGACTAAGCTTTCTGAGATCAGCAACGATACCATTTTTAAATTTTGTACTCAAAAGAGAGCTCTGCACCCAGGAGGCCTTTGCCTCATCTGAGCCAGAGAAACATGAGGCTCCTCAGTCATAGCAGGTGCTGTAAAAACAGTCAAGGGCTCAGGGTGTGCAAGGTCAGACCACAGTCTGGGGCAACAAGGACATCTCCGCCATAAAAGAGACTCTAAAAGGAGCCAGAGTCTTTCATTCATCCCATTCCTCATTAGAGACTGAATGAGGTAAACACCACACAGCACGGGGGAGAAGTCAGGAGACTTGAGCTTAGCTAACTCACCGTGTGACTCTGTGAAACACCTGACACTCTCTTTGGGCCTCACTTTCATAATATATCAAATAGAGGTAATTAATTAGCTCTGCCACTGTGAAGTGATGTGAGGATCTTAAATTTACTGTGGACCAGGCAGTCAGGATATGAAGGCAAAAGTGAGAGGAAGGGAGGGAGGGAGGGAAAGAACTAAGTATTTCTAGAACACCTACTACATGCCAGGCAGGCATGGTGCCATGTGCTATGTAAGTATCATCTCATTTTATCTTAAGGAATTTATACTCTAACAGAAGTGATGAGCAAGTCCTCAGATGAGCACTCACCTAAGGCACCCCCCATTTCCCCTACTCCCCACCTTCAGTCTCACCCTGGACAGCATTGTAATATCAATTATCTGTGTGGTTCGCCTTCGGGCTGAGCGGGTCTTGGGACCAGAATCCAATGTGATATCACCCAAGGAGTCCAGGCTGCTTTCTAAGGGGGCCTGTCCTCGGTCAGGGATTGGCGTGAAGTACAGGCTCTCCAGGGACTCCACCTTGGGAGGCAGGTGCTGAGAGATGGGGGAGGCTGGATCCCCAGGGAGGCTGGTGCCATCGGGCTGGGCTCGGGATGATTTTCTGTGGAGGCAAAACCCATTATTAGATCCTTGGGGCTGCAAGGCATTTTGGAGGTTATCAATTCAATCTCTTTATGTCTGGGCAGCACTGTAACCATTTTCCTTTCTGCTGGGTCTAACACCTAAGATGTGCAGCCAAATGTGCAATTCTGCCAACTGCTGGGTCTGTGCTTTCTTTGAGGCAAGTAATGACAGATGTAAATGAACTAAAGTTGCATTCTGTTCTGTTTCAAATTTGTAAACCTGGAATCTTGAAATGACAGAATAAGCTCTGTTAAGGGAGGGGCCTACTCTTTCCCCACAATAGGTCTTCTATTCTCCTGCCTTTGCAAATATTATTTGATTTTTGAAACCACCTCTCAGTGAACAGATTACTGTCAATACTCCATAGATAACTATACATCTGCCAACCAGACTACTCACATCCCCAACAAGTGCCACCCTATCCCTGGAATGTCTTTCTTACCTATAGCATCTTTACCTGTTGAAAGTCTACCCATCATTTAAGATTCAGCTTCGAGTGCTATCTCTTTTTACACAAATATTCACACAAGCAGTATTCCTAATAACAAGCAAATTAGAGGAATGACTGAATTGTGCTATGTGAATGAAATGGACTATTAGTGGGTAACAAGAATGACGTGTATGAATTCAAAGAATATAAGCCTTCAATGAAGTGATACAGAACGAAGGAAAGTATATCCCAAAGAATAACACATCACTTTAACAACTACAGAAAGACAACATAAAATGACAAGAAAACTCAGATCAAGCACTTGAGATGATGAAGTCAACAATAAAGCTTCTATGTGCCCTTTTCTTTAAGGAATTGCAGACTACTAAAGCAGTGACCCTCAACTGAAAGAACATATGAAGTCATTTGAAAAACTGGAAAGCACTGTATCCATAATGATCAAACCGAATGTGTGCCAAAAATCTCTCTTCCCACCTCTCTTCCTGCCCCACTGACTCAACAGCTCAGGCTCCTGCAGGCTCACGGCCCTGAAGTCACCTCTGCCTCTCCCCTCCCCCTCATCTCCAGCAGGGGGCAGGCAAGTCCTGCCAATTCTACGTCCAGAACCTTTCTGGTGTCTGTGCAAATCCTTCCAGTGAGGTCCTATTTGGCCCTACCTGCTCTCCCTGCCTCTGGTCTTTCTGCCTCCTCCCACCTTGACCCGTTGCTCAGCTATGATCGTGTTCCTCCTGTACCCAAAAGCCTGCAGCAGCTCCCTAGTGCCCACTGCAGTGCAAACTCTTGACTTGCATACCACTCTACCATGTGTATTCTGCCCTTGGAACATCATCTCAGGTGGGAGGGAGAGGAGCCAGGCCTCATTAAATCTTGGGGTCCAGCCACAGGACAGATCTCCCACTCAAAAGCTGGACTGAGGCAAACATGTCGCTAAGGTAACAAACCGGGTACGGTGAGCTGCTGATCTCGTAGATGTCAATGGAGTCCCTTCTTCACTGCTCAGTTCTAAGCTGTCAGTGCTCAGGTCCAGCTGGGGCTGTGCCCGGGGTTCTCGACTCTTCAATGCATCTGTTGCCACTTGAAACTTTCCAAGGTCTCGGAGCTGCTGATCTGCATGGGCAAGCTGGCAGAGAGGAGAGAGGGAGGAAAGAGAGAGGAGGGGGGGGGGGAAGAGAGAGAGACAGAGAGACAGAGAGAGGAGAGAGAGGAAGGGGGAGAGATAAAGAGAGAAAGAGAGAGTGTGCAGGGAGAAGAAGGAGAGAAAGGGGGAGGAGGAGAGAGATGGAGAAAGATGGGGGCAGGGAGAGAGAGACAGAGAGAGACAGAGAGAGAGAGAGACAGAGAGACAGAGAGACAGAGAGAGAGAGAGAGAGAGAGAGAGACAGAGAGAGAGACAGAGAGAGAGA
>NW_027187296.1:7349272-7364613 GCF_028583685.1 Petaurus breviceps papuanus | reverse complement strand
GCTGAGAGAGAGAGAGAGAGAGAGAGAGAGAGAGAGAGAGAGAGAGAGAGAGAGAGAGAGATTTATGTTGGTTCTTGGTCAGGAAGGTAAAGAGGAGACCTGCTTAGAATCAGGCTCAGTTGATACTTGTCAAAAGCTTGTCTGGACAGGCAGTCTGGGGTAGTGAATGAAGTGTTGCACTTGGAATCAGAAATACTTGGCTTACAGCTATTCTCCAAGAGATAAGTGGTCAAAGGTATGAACAGATTAATTTTCAAAAGAAATGCAAGTTGGGGGTGGCTAGGTGGCGCAGTGAATAGAGCACTGGCCCTGGAGTCAGGAGGACCTGAGTTCAAATCTGGCCTCAGACACTTGACACACTTACTAGCCATGTGATTTTGGGCAAGTCACTTAACCCCCACTGCCCTCCAAAAAGCAAAAAAAAAAAAAAAAAGGGAAGAAAAAAAGAAATACAAGTTATCAAAAAGCTTATGGGGGAAGCTAAGTGGCACAGTGAATAAGAGCCCCGGCCCTGGAGTCCGTAGGACCCGGGATTGGTTCCGGCCTCAGATACTTAACACCCACACAAAAAAACTGGCCTTGTAGCCTTGGGCAAGTTACTTAACCCCAATTGCTTTAAAAAAAAAAAAAAAGCTTATGAAAAAATCACTAACAATGAGAAAATTACTGATCAAAATACTAATGAGAAAAATGCAAATCAAATCAACCCTGAGGTTGTACCTTGTGTTCATCAGTTTGGCAAAGGTAACAAAAGAGTAAGATAATCTACATTTCAGGTGCTATGGGAAGGCATGTATAGCTGTCAATTTGTCCAACTGTTCTAGAAAATAATTTGGAATTAAAATAAAGTAGTCGCTAAACTGTGCCTGCCCTTGAATGAGGCAATTATCACTACTAGCATATGCCCCTAAGGAAGTCCAAGAAGAAAAAGTCCCCTGCATAGAAAAACATTCAGAGCAGAGATTATGAGGAAAGAAGGTGCCCATGGATGGGGGTTTGGCCGGACCAACTACAGCACACAATTGTAATCAAGTATTATTGTGCTATGATAAGCATCATTTAGAGACACTTAGGAAGACCTGAATGATGCAAAGTCAGAACAATTTACATGCTGTCTGTGATAACAAAGGCTCTACCTTCAGCTCATTCCCTGGGAGGTGCCAGGCTGGCACCCTCACCCGAGAGCAGGGGGTGAGGTGGATGCTTCTGAATGCTGTTACTATGTTGAGCTGTTTTGTTTGACCAAACTTAACTGTTTCATTAGACTGGCCTACAAAGAGGGTAGAAATGGTCTTTCCTAGTTTTATCTCCAGTGCTCTGGCCAGGGCCTGACACACAGTGGGTACTTAATAAATGTTTACTGATGAACTGAACTGCTACAAAGAAGGGTTCTGTTCACTTTGCATTTGCTGCCCTGCCTGCTTTCCGACAAGACACCCCTCCCCAGATAAGCTCCTCACTTCTAAACTCACCACCATGCTACTAACTCAAGCTTTCATAGACACTACCTCTTCTTGGTTCCTTTTCTCTCTGGTTGGAGGAGGGAAGTACTGAACTCCTCCTGCATAGGGGGCAGAAACTCAGACTCTCAGCTTACTTGCCTTGCATCTGCAGCCTTACCTGGTTTTAACTCCATACAACAAAAGACCAGGCCAAGATGCCAGGCAGGTATATGCCTGCTTTGCCCACCCCCTCTCTGATTTCCTGCTTCCTTTTGTGTGCTATCTCTCCCTTTAGACTGTAAGCTCCTTGAGGGTGGGGGCTGTCACCCCAGTGCTTAGCACAGTGTCTCCCACACAGTAGGCATTTAATAAATGTTCACTGCATTGTGAGGTGGGGATTGAAGTGGGCACTTCAATCATTAATACAACAAATAAACGCAAACAAAGCAATTCCCTTCAAATGGCCTCCACTGTCATCACCTACATCCCGACACTGCTGCAGTGGTCTCAGCTACCCCTCCCAGCTGCCATGTTCTCCCTCCTCAATCATTCCCACAACGCATTGCCCCGTTGGAATGCGGCTTCCCCAAAACACCAATCTGACTACATCCTTTCCTGGCTCAAAAACCCTCAGGTGCCTTCTCCTACCTCTAGGATCAAGGACACCCTCTTTAGCCAGGCACTTATGGGTCTCACAAGCAGAGGCCCTGCCCCTGTCTGGGCTGTTCTACATCCTCCCCACCTTCAGGAGAGTGACTTCTCAGCCCTCCAAACTCAGGGCTCTTGTTTCCTGCCTGACTGAATCAGCTGTTCTCTGTGCTTGGACTGGCCTCTGGCTCTTCTTGCTCTTCACCTACACCTCTGAGACTGCAGAGCTCCTTTAGGAGTCCATGCCATATCTCCCAGAGAAGCCTTTTCTGATTTTCTACTTGTCAGTGCCTTGTTCTGCCCTCTATTCAAGATCTTCTGTTCGCTGTTTATCTCATCCTTGTATGTCCAGGGCCTGGCAATATGTCTTTCAGACAGCATTTCATAACTGTTCAGCTTGCCTCCTCAGAGTCCTGCCCCGGTGGGGGGGAGGGCCCCGAACTGGAAACATCAAAGTAGGAGAGCCTTTCCTTGCTCGGGGGGGGAGGCCTGCTGACTCTCCCTTGACCTGCCCTGCCACCCTACCCCCCAGCCCCTGGCCCCCCGCAGCTTCTCGTCTCTTACCTGGGCCTCCAGTGTCCGGACCTGGGCTGTGAGGTGGCGGCAGGCCTGCTCGGCCTCCTTGGCCTTCAGCCTGTCCTGCTGCAGCTCCCAGCTGAGCCTCTCCGACTCAGCCCGAAGCTCGGCATTCTCCTTCTGCAGCGTCTCCATGCTCTGCAGCCGCTCCTGCAGCTCCTGGTTCTGCTGCTTCTTGGCGTCATAGTGAGCCTTGGCCTTTTCCATCTGCAGGTGAGGGGGAAGACAACAGAGTTCAGGGGCTGTGCCACACAAGTGGGGCCGCGCAGGGCTGCGGCTCCTCACCTGTCCCTTGTAGTGCTCGGCGGCCTGCTCCTTCTGGCTCAGCAGGGCCTGCAGCTCACTTAGCTGGGCCTGGTGAAGGCGAGCTTCTTGTTGGAGCTCACTTTCATGGGGCTGCAGAGGGAGAGGAAGGCGTTAAGAAGGAGGCCAGTCTGAACTCTTCCCAACTCAAGCAGCCCCCACAACTGCCTGGAAGCACCGTGTTCTGGGGCTTTTCTTCCAGGAGCCCCTTTTCTTAATGTTTTGGGTAAAGATCTGACAGAACCTAGAGAGCACCGGCTCTGGAGCCAGCTGGCCTTGGTTTGATGACTGCGGGGGTGCGGTTTCCTTATCAAGGAGAGGAAGGTGCTGCACTATCATGATACCATTAGAGAAAAGAGGCCCTGGCCCAGCCAGGGAGGCCCTGCATCTGCCAGGCAGCTCCTGCCTGCACTGCCCCCTTCTTCACTGAGCATATAAATGCGGGAGAGGAAAACTGAGATTCTATCCTCCTGGAAAGGGAGGACCATCCACCTCTCTTAAGCCCCAAGGTTGTCCCAGTATGTGCTTTACTTCCCTCCTTATCCCTTCATATCTGACTATACATTACCACTTCCCAAGGTGTTTTCACATACTCATCACATTTGGTCCCCCCGAAATCAATCAGGTAAGTATCCTCAATTTACAGATGAGGAAATGGAACCTTAGAGAGATTATATGACTTGCCCAAGAGCAGAAATACCACATGACAGTCTGGGCTCAAATCTAGCGTTCTTCTCTCAAATACATATTTCATTAAATATTTATTAATACCAAGTTCTTCAGACATAAAGGAGTATGGGTAGGTTTGAAGCATATTAGACTAGAGATGTCTGCAGCCTCAGCGTCATCCTCCACCTCTCCCATTCCCTCCCTGCCCCCAATGAGCTGCTACAAACTTGTCCATTCTGCCTCCATCTCTTACCATAACCCCCTCTACTTATACAACCCCAAGATTTGCTCAGGCCTTCAACCACTTCTTGCCTGGACTCTCATGAAAGTTTCCTAACTGGTCTCCTCATTCCCAGTTTCTCCACTCTCCAATTCACCCTCCCTACAGCAGCTAACACAACAGCTTTCCTAAAGCACAAGGCTGACCAACTGTATCACTGCCTCATTTAAACTCAAAAGGTTCCCTTGGCTTCCTGTTATTCCAAGGATAAAATACAGACTGACCTTGGCCCTGAGAGCCTTTCATAATCTAGCTCTACCCACTTCTTCAGATATTTCACACTAACCATGCCTCTTTGTGTATCCCGTATTCAGTCCAAATTGGTCCACTTGTTGCGCCAGAACTTTGGGCACATCCTATCAATGGGTGATGGCTTCCTAGCCTGCTTGGAGGCATCTGACTAGGGTTCCAGCTACAGCTCAGTTCCCCCTCTATACTCAATGACCCGTGAACCAGAGCCAGGTGACCTTGGGAGATGGTGCTCACAGAGGTAAGGGCACCCATAACTACTTCCGTAACTGCCATAATTACTTCCTTTATTCCCCTCTGACTTTGGCACACAGGACTCAGTACTGGCTGGAGGCACTATCTTTGTTCTCTAGTACAAAGTCAGTACCCTTCCCAGCTCCCACAATTTACCTTCCGATTTTGTTGCTGGGTCAGCTTCTTCAGTTCCTCCACCTAGAGAGGAGGAAAGGCAGATAGAAAGAAGAAGAAAGTACTTATGTGAGCCTTCCTCACTCAAGATACAGGGACCAGGTTTTCAATGTCTATCTATGCATGTTAAACAAGGCCCCATAGCTCCAGACCTGCTCTAGGAGTGAAGTGGTGATGCAACACAAGGCCTCCTCTGTACCAGAGGCTGCAGACTTCAGTGTGGATATTACATGTATTACAAGGATTACTACTGTTTTTCCTCCCATACCCCCACAACCCATTCCTGCTCTGTCCCCAATCAAGACACAGATTTACCCCCAAGCCAAAGCCTAAAGAATTCTCTTCAAGAAACTAACATGGAGTATAGGCAGATGCAGGCTTCATTTTTACCTCAGCCACCTATGTTCCCAGTCTGTGGTAGGAAGATCACTTCCTCCATCTCCTCTCCTTCCATTCTAGGTCAACCAATGTCTAAACCCCACCCCCTCACTAGAAAGCAGCAAAGCCAAAGCTGACAGAAGCACCAGCTGATTTCTAACTTCTGCTCCCAACCTTGCTATTCTCTCTGTTTCCCACTTCAATAACAGCCAGGCAGGTTGCCAGGGGCATTAGTAGCTCAGGGTGCTGTGGTTAGCGTTGAGGGTAGACATAGAGGGGGGCGATGGATGGAGGGGTGGGCGAGCCCCTAGTTAGCAGCATACCCAGAGCTCATAAAGAGACAGGAAGGGAACAAAGTCATCAACTCAGATAGGATACATGGTTTGGATAGGGAGGTGTCTTCACTGTTGATTCACTGCTGTCCAAAGGGTCAACTATCTATGGGGTCCATGGCAGGGGAGAGGAGTAGGCATCCTTGCTGGTGGCTTGGGAAGGGCACTGATGGGTTACTACTACCTTCAGCACAGGAGAGTGGTCTTTTCTCTGAGCTGTTTCCAAAAAGAAGCAGCAATGTCAGCCTATGACAAAACTATGGTATCTCTCTGAGAGAGGAAACCCAGTCTGCCCTAGCCATGATGCCTCTTTAGCTGGTGCTTTTATGGACATCTATGGACCCAACTTTATCCCCTTGTATATATTAAAGCAATGCTTTTAAGGGTTGGAGTTTGACCTCTACACTATTTTCCCACCTCTTGTGTTCCCATCCAAAGTCTTGTCCCAAGTTATCAATGCTCTGGAGAAGCAGCCATACTCAAAGGTATCTGGGGAGGGGGAGGGCTACAAAGGATGGAAGGTATTCCTTGCTTAGGTCTCTTTCTTGCTCAATTCTGCTCCTTTGATAGAACTTTGGGAAGAGCAGGTTGTGAAGACCTCTTTTCTCCTTCCCACTAGAGGGCAGGACTTATGCCTGGAGCTTTGTTGGTGGTTATCACAGTCACCAGAAAGATGGTACTTAAAGGCTAAACCCCAGAATTCTATTAATTTTCACTTTGGCAATCAGCTGGCTCAGAAAGCAAAGTCAGAAGGGTTGGGGTTGAGAGCAGTGTGGGGCAGACTTCGTTTAGGAACAAAAGACCCAGGTTGCAGAAGCCAGCTAAAGGGAAGTAAAAGGACTGTCTCCCTAGAGCATAGCTTGGAGAGAGTACAACCAAAAGAGGCAAAGTATGAAGCTAGTGCAGGAATGTGTGTCTCATTCCCATCCCACTGGCCTCATGTGACAGAAAGCATGACAGGCAGAAGAGGCCCACTAAGGAAGTCCAAACCTGCAGAAAGGATTGGGGGACGAGGTCAAGGCATTTGCCCTATCTCTCTGCGGGGAAGGCCTCGATTCACTTGCACACCCCCGTCCCCGTCCCCCACCCTAGTGGAGAGAAGGGAGGCCCCACCGCAGTAAACAGTTCGCAGCAGGAGATGATGACGGCAAGCTGCAGCCAGGGTCATGCATTGTCACCGCTTAAGCAGCCAGTGTTTAGCAGGCACCCCAGGCATTAACTGCTTAGTCTGTTCTCTCTGAAATACCTCTAGCTGCTCCACCTGCGTAAGGGGGAAGGAGCAATGGAAACAGTGAGATTAGGGATAGGGACAGAGGGGAAGAGATGGTCTTGCTGCCAGGCTTACCACAACTGGGGTTCAGAGGTGGGGATCTAGGGTGGGTACCCAAGGGTTAGGTAAGGGTTAGGACAGGGAGATCTCCTGCTGATCCTAGGATGTTGGCTTCCTGATGGGGTGGGAGGAAGACATCTTTTAGGCTCAGCCAAGTGTCTCCGTCATTTGCTCAGCTAGCATCTATACCTAAAACACAGGTCTGCCCCTGTGGAACAGCTCAATGACTTCATCATAAATCTTTCTCGTCTCAGATCCATCGTGGGGAAAAAAAGGCCGACGACACCTCAGGACTCGTCAGGAGAAAGAAGAGTCCTGGGGCTAGGACATGCTAAGGGCATCCTGGTCCTCTGGGTTCTATCAGCATTTTCTCTGCTACCCAGGGAATGAGGCAGTAGTTTCCCACTTTCTCAACAGCCCAAGACAAGAAACAACAGGCAGAACAAAGCCGGGCCTGGGGGAGTCTTGCACTGTGGACTCTGGGGGGGTGCTGTGGGGTGACTAAGTCCCTCGTCCTCTGCTCTGGCACCTTACCTGGGCAGTGAGTTTCTGCCGCTCCTCTTGGAACCTCTGCCTCTCCTCCAGGACCTTGCCCTTGGTGCTCTCATACTTAGCTGTCATGGTCTCCAGCTGCCGGGCCGTATCCGCAGCCTCCTCTCTGCTCCGGGCTGCCTGGGCTTCTGCCTCAGCCCGCACCGCCTCCAGCTCTTGGGCTCTCCTGAGCTCAGCCTCTAGCTGCTGCCGCCCATGGCTGGCCCGCTCCCCCAGGTCCCTGTTCTCTTTGGTGAGCTGGCCGTGGGCCTGCTGCAGTGTGCTCAGCTGATCAACATAGCCGGCGTTCTCTGCCCGCAGCTGCTGGGCCGCCCGCTCCTGCTCTGCCACTTTCTGTCGCAGTGCAGGGAGCTCTCCAAGCTCACGGCGTGCCCGGATAAGCTCCGCCTGCAGCGCTGCCACAGCCTTTTCACCCTGCTCGAGCTCCTCGCGGTGACGGCTCTGCAGGGCGCTCTGCTCGGCCTCTAGCTGCTGGCAGAGGTGCTTGACCGGCAGCAGCTCCCCAACCAGGTTCTGGGCAGCAGTGAGCTCACGCTGCATGGAGGACAGAGACTGCTCTTTCTGGGAGAGCCTTTCCCGCCACGCCTTCAGCTCCTGACTGAGGCCTTCAGCCCGCTCAGCCTGGGAGGCCAGCTCCCGCCGGGCACCATCGGCAGCCGCTCGCTGCTTCTCAGCTTCCTCCCGCAGTGCCTGCATCTCGGAGCTCAGGGCTGCGCTGCGCTCGGCAGCCTGTGTGCCGGCACTAGCTGTCTCTGCCTGCAGCAGGCGCAAGCGCTCTTCCAGCTTCTGGCTCTTCTCTGACTCAGCCAGCACCAGCCTCTTCAGCTCTTTGCTCTCTCCCTCTTTCTCCAGGACCTGCAGGTTCAGGATTGACACCTCCTCCTCCAGGCTGCCAATAAGGCTGCTATTCCTCTCCGCCTCCTGCTGGGCACGGGCCGCCTGGGCCTTCCACTCCTCTTCGGCCTTGCTATGGTCCTGGGCGGCAGCTCGGAGAGCAGCCAGCTCTTGGGCCTTCTCCTCCAGCTGGGCCTGCAGAGTGGTGGCGGTGCCTTCCTGACTGGCCTGAGCCACACGAGAGGCCTCAAGGCGGCGCTCCAAATCAGAGGTCTTCTCCTCCTGCTCCCGACACTGCTGCTGCAGTTTGCCCAGCTGAGTCCGCAGAGCCTCCAGCTCCTGGGTGCCTGCCTCCATGACCCCGGGGGGCTGGGGAGTCATCTCCTCGGCTTTGGCCAGCTGCTCTCGCAGCTCCTTGACAGCTGTCTGCAGCTCTGCCCGTTCTGCCTGCAGGGCGGCCTCCTGCTTCTGGAGTTCTCTTAGCTGCCGCTCCTTCCCTTCGGCTCCTTCCAAGGCCTGGGCCAAGGCTTCTTGCAGGGCAGCAAACTCTACCTGCTGCTCACTCAGGGAGCTCTGCAGCTTCCCCTCCAGCTGCACCACGGCCGCCTTCTCAGCAGCCAAGTCCGCCTTGGCCCGGTCGCGCTCCTCCACCATGCGTGCCACTTCCCGCTCCCTCCGGGCACGCTCGTCGTCCTGGCGACCTCGGCTCTCGGCCAGAGCTCTTCGCATCTGCTCCAGGTCCCTCGCTAGCTGCTCTGCCTCCTGCTCCTTGGCGTGCAAGGCAGCTCCAGTTCTGCTCAGCTCCTGGCCCTGCCGCTCCTCCAGACGCCGGGCAGTAGCCTCAAGCTCTCCTGCCCGCCGCTGCTCTTCAGCCAGTCTCTGCAAGGAGGCTTCCCTTTCCTCATCTGCCTTCCTGGCTGCAGCCTTGAACTGGGCCACCTCCTCCTGCAGCCTGGACAGGCTGTCGGTCAGGCTCTTGGCTTGCTCCTCCTTCTCCTGCAGGTGCTGGAGGGCCCCTGACAGGTCAGCCTTAAGCCGGGCATGTTCTTCCTGCTGCTTGGTGTCCCGGTGCTCCCTGAGTGCCTCCAGCGCGGCCACTCTCTCCTGGGCCGCCTGCAGCTGCCGCTGCACTCTTTCACACTCCTCATTGAGAGCCTTCAGCTGCTCCTTGTGCTGGGCACCACGCTGTGCCTCCTCCTCCTGGCTCTCCTCAAGGCGGGCACGCCAGGAGGCTGCCTCTGCGGCCAGCCGCTTGCATTCTCCCTCTGCCTGCTGCTGGGTAGCCGCCACCTTTCCCAGCTCCTGCTGCAAAGCCTCTACTTTGGCCTGGTGCCCCTCCCCAAGTTTCTGGAGCTGAGCCTCTAGGCCCTGCCGCCCAGCCTTCACTTCCTCCAGCTGCCGCCTATCTTTTTCTCGCTGCTGTGCCAGGCTTTGTATCTCTGCCTCCAGCTCTGCGATGCGCTTTAGCTGCCCCTCCAGGGTCTCTGCAGCCCGACGCTTCTCATCCTCGAGGATGCCCTTAGTGTTCTGCACCGATTCTTCCAAGGACAGCAGGCGCTCCTGGAGCTGAGCATTCTCCTGAGCTAGCCCTTCTCTCTCTGCTACTTTCTGTTGCTCGGCCTTAAGCTGGCTCTCCAGTTCCTGGGCCTGTGCCCGAAGGCTTTCTGCCAATTTCGCCTCTGCTCTGTGCTCTTCTTGCCAAGCTGTCAGGTCAACTACACAAGCACCAAGTTCCTCCACCTTGTGCCTCATCACAGCCTTCTCCTGCTCAGCTTCTGTGGCACAAGTCTGGGCCCGGGCACAGGCTTCCTTGGCAACTTGGAGCTGCTGCTGCAGAGCTCCCAACTCAATGACCTTCTCTTTCTGCAGCTCTTCCAGCTGTTTCAGGGCTGCATCCTTTTCCCGCTGGGCCTCCTTGCACTCTTCCATAGCTGCTGCCAGCTGCTGGTCCTTGGCCTGGCTGGTTACCTCCCAATCATGGACCAATCCCTGTAGCTTCCCCTCTTCCTGTGCCAGCTTGCTGCTCAGGTGCTCCACCTGCTGCTGGAGGCCTTGGGAAGCCAGCTCTTGTTGCTGGAGGGTCTCAGTCAGTCGTGCTTGTTCCTTCTCAGCCTGGTGCTTCAGGTCAGCCAGATCACGGTCCTGCTGCTGAAGGGTGGCATGGAGGGTGGCCACCTGGGCCTGAGCCTTCTGTTCCAGCTGCTGCTTCTCCTCATTGAAGCGGCCCCGCTCAGCTTGCAGTTCTGCCTCCCGCTGCTGGCACTCACTCTCCAGCTGCTTCACTGTGCCTTGGAGCTCGGCCTCCTTTGCAGCAAGGCTGGCTACCTCTTGTTTCAGGGCTTCCAGCTAGCAAGAAGAAGAGACACATATTAGGTACTGGCCACCTCCCTGTAGCCCAGAGGGATGGAAAAGTGGGGATATGGGTGATATCTTATTACTCTCAACAGCCTATGTCTGTTTAAAAATAAACAAAAAACCTGGCTGGATCTCCTAGTCTCATCTATGCTGGGAAGTTGCAGGGACTGTCTGTGAGCATGAGCTCACTCTGACTGGCACAGGGAACTGTGCCTGCTCTATCTGGAGATAGAGCCCAGCCTGGTTTGCCCCTCCTTTATGCAGTCTGGTATGCCCCCACCCCCAATCCCATAGGAGTGACCAAGTTACAGAAGAACTTGGTGCAGACATCTCCTGCAGCAGCTTGGTGTGCTTAAACTCAATGGCTCCTCACACCTGGGCAGGGATTACAGGGGCAGGTCTTTTAAAGATGGGAAAAGCAGACTAAAAGGAATGAACTAATACACCTAAGATTTCACATCAACTAAACTGCAAATCTAGGATTCCCCTCTGGGTGGATTTCCTGAACCCAGGCCCGGTGCTTTCCTCTATACCATGCTATCTCTTCGTGTGATCTTTTCAGAACCCCTCTTCTTACAGATAGTTTACAGGAACACGTGGAGAGGCAGCCATTAACAAATGCAGTGACTGGGAGCTTTTAGGGTTGTGAGCATCCATCTCTAGGTACTGAACTGCCTCCAGTTCAATCTCAACCTCACTGCTAAGACCTGAGAGTTGAAGAGATGAGCCTGGAATACAGGGTATTGTCTTGGTGGCTCGTCAGCCACGTCACCATCTCTCTACCTGTAAGATATCGCCCAACACCTCTCCCTTCTCTTGGGACGGATTCTTCCCAACCTGTGCCAGCTGCTCTTCCAAATGTGAGATTTTTCCTTGGAGGATTTCATTCTTCTCTTCTAGGCATTTCTAGCAAAGAAACAAGATACTGAAATGAGCCAAGAGGTAGAGTAGTCAGGGACCACAGCACAATCCCTTGAGATTCTCAGGTCCCTTAGCCTCATACCAGAATACTCAAAGGTCAAACCTGCTTATAGGAGAGACCTGGTAACAAAATTCAGCCGGTAAACCTGGGAAGAAACGTCCTTAAAGAGGCAGAGCTAGGGTCAGCCTAGCCAACTTCTATGCTGAGGGCTTCATTATTCTGCAATACTGTACCTCTGCAGAAGCCCTGACCATGGTCTGCCCTCCTCGTCAGGCTGCTCTCCTGGTTACCTACCATTACTTCTGCATGAAAAAATCTCAATAACCTCAGGTACTTTATTCCTTCTGGACCACACAAAGAAATCATTCTCATTCTTGAATAAAACCAAAAGAAAAATTAAAGGCCCAGAAGAGGACAACTGACAAATTCAACTGGAGATGTGCTGGCTTCTGGTCAGGTGCCTGGGAAAAGATCTAGGACAAAGTTCTTAGTATTCACTTCTCAGGGAAGTATTGTTACTTTGGTGGTGTTACCTTGTCTTGCAGGGTGGTGTTGAGTTCTGTCTCCAGGTGAGCTTGTCTCTCGCTCCATTCCTTTGTGGAGCTGTTGTGTTCTTCTGTCTGATCATTGAGAGCCTCCTGTAGCTGTAACAGATGGCTGGCAAAGTCCCGAAGCTAAGAGACAGATAAAAAGAATTTTCCAAATCATCTAGGATCTGAACTAGCCATTTCTTTTTTTTTTTTTTAAAGCAATTGGGGTTAAGTAACTTGCTCAAGGTTACACGGTCAGGTGTTTCTGGGTGGATGCTAAGTGTCTGAGCCCGGATTCGATCCCCAGCTCATCCTGACACTGGGGCCGGTGCTCTTACTCGCTGTGCTACCTGGCCGCCCCCCATTTCTTTTCCTGGAAAGGTAATAGGCAGCTACCACCAATCACATCCCTAATTCAGAAGTTCCTAGAGATGAGAATTTGATGGCACTTTCTAGAACCTAAGTAGCAACCAATCATAGAAGACTGGGAAAAGGCAAGGCCAGCGTATCTCACTGGAGAGACACAGGCTATTTTGTGACTCATCTATCCTTTTCCAGGAGCATCAGAGCTAGAACTGACTCATGGAAAGTCATGATACCTCACTAACAAGGTACAACACCCAAAGCCACACACCTTGAAAGAAAGGTCCCCATTCTCCTCAGATAGCTGGTCAATCTTGCGTTCCATCTGGCCTTTCTCAGTCTTCAAATCCTGGCACTGTTTCAAGGATTCATGTAATCGTATGCTCAGACTGGAAGGAGAATAAGAGAGGGGAGTTCATTTCCCACCTCTGACTGCCAGACTATGGCCCAGAGGAAGCTGGATGTGACTGGAGGAAGGGGTTCAAGGGAAGATGATTACCTCTCATTCTTGCCACGCAATTCTTCCAGCTCTTTAGACTCCATGGATCCTGTGGCCTGCTTCTCATTCAGGAGAGCCAAGCGATCAATACGCTGCTGCATCATGGAGATCTGTGTGTCTGCCCGGATTGGAGGATGTAAGAAGAGATGCTCAGAGGCAGGAACCCAAATGAGGCAGTTTTTAACACAGCATGGGAAGGTGTGTGTTAGGGGATGGGTGGCAGTGCAAGTGGCAAGGGGGTATTTAGTTTAAGGTCCAACTGAAGACAGGGAAATGATGGATGAGGAGAAAGGGCAGGAAGAGGGGCCCTCCCAAGAAACCAACCTCACCACTCTCTTAACTGGGCTACTTCCCACAATCTTGTAGAGACTAGGAAGCCAAAGTCACAGGACCGACCTCCAAAAAAGTCAAAGCCCCGCGGCTCACCTGCCCTCTTCTCTGCACGAACCCAGAGAGCTGGGGACAGCCGAGGGGAGGAGATGGCCTGATTGTGGGGAGAGATGAAGAGGATGCTGAGGGGACGTTTCCCAGGTAAGCCCAGTACTCCCTTGGGGAAGGGACCCAACGTAGCAGCCCTCTGTGAGGGGAGGAGATGGCAGGCTGGTTATCTGCTGGCTTTGTTACTTACCTTTCTCAGCCAGGAGCTGGCAGCTTTTGGCCAACTCCAGCTCCAACTCATCACGGCTGGCCCGTTCATCTGCCAGCTGTTTCTTCAACCGTCTCATTTGGAACTGGGGGGTCTGAAGGATATCACCCATAGGAGAAGCAGGAGACCCTGACAAGAAGCTGAAAAAGATGCGCCAGGAACCCCAAATCAGAACATCAGATGTCAAGGCTAGAGGAGCCATCCACATCCCAGGAAAGGCAGAGATCAAGTATATCAAATGCCAGGACATGATTCTGGGCACCTAGGTTCTGTTCTTAGAATGACACTGAGATAAATCTCATTCTCTGGTTTTTATTTTCTTTAGAGAATGGAAAGAAGGCTCCCACATATGTTTTATGAGGAGAAAGAAGACTGCAACAAATCAGTTAAATTTCTAGGAAATAAGGGTTTATTTATTTATTCATTCATTCTTTCAACCATTCAGTTTTTGTCCAATATACCCTTGCACTCATCTCCCTATCTGGAATTGAGTAAGGTAAAGATCACATTACAATGCCTACTAAGCCTCAAAATGTTCCATTATAGTTAAAAAAAAAAAGAGGATTCTTGGGTCACTTAATGGCTCAACTTCTGGGCTGCAGAGATGCTAGGTTAGAAGTAAAAAGAACATGCCCTAGGACTCACTTGTTTAGGCCTGATGAGGAGCCAATCTTCTGCAGCTCCAAGAATCGAACTTCCTTCTTGGCTTGTTGGGGAGGCACTGGGGAAAGTTCATCAGAGCTGGTGCTGGGACTACTGGAAGGGACAGGAGCTGAGTTGGGAGGAAACAAACAAAAGTTAATATAAGGTTAAGTTGGTTCAAAGGAACAGCCTGTTTGTGACTCAGCAAAGGACGACATTAATCAATTCACAAAAACCACAGAGAATAACTTGGGGTTTTGCCATCAGGGAGAATAGAATCTTTAAGCCAATTCAAGCACAGTGATTGATCTCAGTTTCTTAGCTAAGATGTGAACTGACTGAAAAGGGACATTAGGATAACTCCTGGGGCAGGACTGATGGAGGCAATGAACTGGATATTAGGGACATACTTCAATGGATAAAATAATCAGCTGAAAACTAGCTAAATTGCTGCTGAGACAAAGAAGCAAGAGAGCCTTAGGGACTGGGAAGCAGTGTGAATTGCATAGATCTCTCTCTAATACTTTGAGGACACAGCAGAAATGCAGACTGAAGAGATCCTTGTTTGTGCCCTTGGCAAGTTCTGGACCCCCTCAGGCCTGTAGATCAAAGCCTGCTCACCTTTCTGTAGGAAACTCTTTAAGCTGTCATTCAGACTCAGTCCATCTTCATGATCCAGCACAAATTTAAGGATGGCAGCCAATTCCGCCTGGGAAAAAGACAGGGATGGAACAGAAAGAGAATGAATACCCAGGATGTGGGGAATACGAATAAGGGGTGTAGCTACCCTAAATTTTTTCCTTTCTCCATTTCCCTGCTGAAGACAGTAAGAGACAGTAAGAGATAGCCTGTGACTCAGCTTGCTACAAACTTACTCTCTTTCATGGACCTCCTGGCCAACCTCTGACGTTGAGCACGTACCTTTTACTTCTCTCCCTTTACAGGTAAGGAATCTTGATACACTAAATACGTTACTGTTCCTGGATGAGGTGAGTCAGTTTACTCCCCCAGAGTTCCACTCAACATCTCTGTAACTGTCTGGACCAAAGTGCTCCTTTCTGGCTATCATCTGCCAATGTGTGGCAATGCCCCTTAGAATTAAAGCTCCTTCAGAGCAAGGACCATTTAGCTTTCGTATCTGTATCCCAAGTACGTTAGCACAGTACTTGGCACACAGTAAGCATTTTTTTACAATTTTTTCATTCGTTCAAAGGAATTCATGAATAAAAATTAAGGTTTCTTTGAACTTCTTTTGCTTTTCTCTAACAAAAAAAGAAAGAAGAAAGGAAAGAAAGAAAAAGGAAGGAGGGAGGGAGGGAGGGAGAGAGAGAGAGAGAGAGAGAGAGAGAGAGAGAGAGAGAGAGAGAAAGGAAGAAAGAAAAA
>NW_027187296.1:7313132-7348872 GCF_028583685.1 Petaurus breviceps papuanus | reverse complement strand
AGAGAGAGAGAGAGAGAGAGAGAGAGAGAGAGAGAGAGAGAGAAAATTCAGGAATTCAACAGGAAGAGCAGAATAGAGGCCATCCCAGGCACAGGGAAAAATATAAACAATGGCATTGAGGACAGGGAGTGCTGTGCATTTAGAGGGATAGAAAGTAGAACAATTCAGCTAAGAAGGTTTGTAGGGGAGTAATAGAGAGGTAAGACTAGAAGGTTATTGTGGCACCATGACAGGCCATGTCAGAAACCTGTCTGGGAACCACGTCCATTCACTCTACCACAAAAGGAGGCTAGAGATGCACAAAAGAAAGGAATGGCAACAACTGCCCCAGAGCAACAGAATAATGGAAGAAAGAGGTAATAGTTTTATTAGCCCATCCTCCTGAAGAGAAGATTCAGATTAAAAAACAGGGAGAGCTAATGATGAAGCCAAGGGCTCCAAATATAAGGCCAGTGTGGGGTGTGGAGAAGCAAGGGCTTACCTGGATTTTGTAGTCAAACTGGTTCCAGTCCCTCAGACTTTTGGAACTCATGGTGGAATGGTATAAGAGTAACATGATCACCTAGAATCAGTTATGAAGACAAGTTCTCAGTCACCCTTTCCCAATGCTCCTAACTTAGGTCTGTATATCCATTTATATACTATAACTCTACCAACACCCAACAGTACTATTTGTATATATGCCTGCCTTACTGGAACTAAAGTGTGGGGACCTTGAGGGTAAGAGTCTTGTTCTATATTCCTTAGCCCATGGGACGGACAAACAGGGTGCTCATGAGTCAACAAACATTGACTGAGCACCTATGACGGGGTAGAGCTTATGTTAGCATGCATCACATGTCCAAATAATTTCAGGTCAAGGGCTGTGAGGAAGAGGTATGAGGCATGCTTCATAGAACAATTTAATTAAGCATTGTTGCCCCACCTAGCACGCATGCTTATTTCCACCTTCCAGAATAAAAGCAAAAGAAGTTGAGAGCCTAGATGGAGATTAACAGACCTAAATTAAAACTGGAAGGTCACACCTCCCTAATTCTCAAATAACATCCACCTGCTGGTTCCTTCCCATCTCCTGTTCCTCAGATGCCTGACACAGGGATAAATTAATACAATCCCTGAGCTGAAAGCAGTCTTCACAAATTGTGTGCAAAGACAAATGAAGCTGTGTCTACTTTAAACTTTCTTTTCCCTCCTTCCTTGAGCAGGTGAATGTCTAAACTAACTAATCAAAGCAGGGAGATGAATAAGCTTTGCTTCTTTTTGAGAACAGAGAATCCACAACCTCTCTATATACGGGACTAAAAGACTAAGAGGTCCTGTCTTGCTTCACCCCCCTCACAGATGTATGTACCACTAGTTACCTTGGCCAACTCCAGCTCCTCCCCATCTTCTAGCTTCTGCACAGACACTAGGCTCTCTGAGGAGGACTGATGTTTGCGGTTCTCTACAATGACAAAAAGGCAGGAAAAAGGCATGAGCGAGTATACCCTAAACCCTGCCTAAGGAAATGCTAGCCAGATTCGAGGTAAACTTCTACATCTTTGGGAAACCTGAAAATTTTGCCCCCTGTAAGTATGGTCTGTCAGAAGCTTTGAGTCATTACTGTAATGCATCTGACATTAAAAAAAAAAAAATCAACATTTCCATAAGCATGTGCATTTGTGATAACAGTTTGATTCCATGTCTTTTGACCCCTACACCAGAGTTTTATATTATATTTAATAAAAAATAATATCCCAAAGTGTTCCTCTCTGTCCTACCCCTGTCCAACATGTGAGCATGTTGTATCTCAGTAACTGCCTACTCTGCCTAACCTTTGTTTTTTATTGATTCATTTGCCAGTCAATACTCATTGGTTGTCAGACTGTTAATTGGAGTTCCAATGACACCTATGTTTCTCCCACAACACTCATCTTTCCTGCTTGAGGTTGCAGAGTAAGCTATGGAAGAGAGCTGAGTTGGGGTAGGAGAGGAAGAGAAAGGAGAGAGGAGGGTCATAGTGTCAACTTTGGCCCGGAATAGTCCTACTTAGTCATTGCTTATTGCTATAAAAGCACTCTGGGACTTCTATAAAAGACAGATTATATGGTTATAACAGAGCAGATTATGAATTCTTATCTGCCCAGAATTCTGTAGAGGCCGCGTCTACGATCTAACCCCATACCTCAAAACTCCTTTATGTTCTCATCCATCTCTCCCTCCTTTTATTCCATATCTGAGGACAGTCTCTCTCTTTGTTGATGCTGACCTCTTCTTCCATGCTCTTGATTCCATTCCTTTCTATCTCTTCTAGGAGCTTGCTCCAATTATTTCCCCCCCTCTTCTTTTTTTATTTTGAACCTTTGCCTATCTAACATCTGACATTAAAAAAAATTTTTTGTTTTGTTCAGGCAATAAACAAACATATAGAAGTCTACCATTCTTAAAAAACTTATCTGAGCCCACTCTGCCCTCTAAAGCTATAATCCTATATCTCCTTCCCCTTTCACTGCTCAAAACCTTAAAATCAATGGCTACACTCCCTGCCTTCATTTCCATTTCCTTATCAATAGCTAACATTTATCACCCATTCACTTCTCAACGGTCATTTGCAGTCTGGCTTCCACTTGCACAAATGGGACTGCTTTCTCTTCAAGGCTACCAAAAACCTCTTCCTTCAAACAACTTTTTCTCTATTTCCATCCTATTTGTGACCTCTTTGTAGCTCAAAATCATCAACTGCCCTTTCTCCTCCCGTATATTTTCTCCTCTCTTTGCTTTTGTGGCAATGTTCTCTCCTGGTTTTTCTCCTACCTTCTGGATTGATTTTTCACGCTCTCTTTCCCTGGATCACCATTTACTTCCCATCATTGTAGAGTAGATGCCTCCTAAGAATCTGAACATTCTTCCCTTCTGTATTCTCTTCCCAGATTATAATGGCAGTCCTCACACATTCAATGATCTCTTTAAACAGATGACTTCCTAATCCATATATCCTGCTTCAATGCCTTCTTTTAACTTTAAGTCTTTAATTTTCAACTGCCAGATAGATAACTTCTAATGCAGATCTCACGAATAGCTGAAACGTTAATGTGTCCAAAACCTAATCGTTCATCATCTCCCCAAACCTGCCTTTTTAGAAACCAACCTTTTTTTAATTCTACTGCTTCATCTCTCATATCCACTGCCTTTCCCCAATGACCATGGCCACCACCCTAGCCAAGGCCATTATTCCCTCTCTTCTGGACTATAGTAACAGATTCCTAATTAGTCTTTCTGCTTAGAGCCTTTCTACCCCAAATAATTCTCACCACAGCTGACAACTCATCTTCTGAAAATAGAAGTATGGCCCTGACACTCTCCTTTTCAAAAAACTTCAGTGGGTTCTCATCATCATTAGGATAAAAGAGCAATGCTTTGGCTTGGCACTGAAACCCCTCCACAGCCTGGCCTGATTCACACTAGTCACATTCCAGCCAAGCAAGAACACTAGGTGCTCTTGGTTCATGACACCCCGTCTCCCATTCCTCTGCCAAGAAAGCCCTTTGACCTCCACATCCTCTGCTTCCTCCCAAGCCCTTCTCGAGGGTTACTTTCTCTGCTATCTCCCAGCTGCCATGGACCCTCTCCTCTTCAAATGAATACAGGATGTCTCTCTAGTAGTTCATCCTGAGATACATGTGCTCTAAGGGAGTGTTGTGTTCTTATGTTTCTACCTCCTAGACCCAGCACAGCACTTTGAATATAGCAGGCACCTAATAAATACCTACATTTAGTGTATAAATTCAGCTGATGAGCTGAATTGACTTGAATCAGTAGAAACAATGTGTTATAATGGAAAGTGCTCTGGCCCTGGAGTCACACACAGGTTCTGGATAGGAGTCCTAGTTTGGCTACTTACTGATCTGTAATCCCAGGCAAGTTAGGTAATATTTCTGAACCTCAGTTTCTTTGGCTACAAAATTGGAATTACAATACTTGTACTACCTGCCTAACAGGGTGGTTCTGAAGTTATTTGTACCTTAAAGGTACTACAGAAATGGGAACTATCTTGCTGTTTTTACTTTTTCAAAATTTTTACCTGTGCCAATTCCCTTTCCCCACAACCTTGTAAGAAAAGGAAGGCAGCTATCCCCACTTTTTACAGGCAAAGAAAGTGAGGTCCAGGAGGCAAAGTGGAAGCAATATGCTTATAGTCCATACAGTTTTTATATCCAAGAAAGGAAGGAGGGACAACAGTCTTTAATCCCCCACTCCCTCCTCAGGGCTGAGAGGGAAGGAAAGCCATGCACAGTGTGACATGCTGCCTCAGACGGACTCACAAAACACAAGGTTCTCTTTAGCCATGACACCTACATATCTCTGGGGTGATGTTTTCAGGTCTTGAGGGATGGCTATGGGATCACAGTTGGCTCTGTTCTTTTAATCCCTCTTATAAAAAAGGCCAGGTCTTCTCCTTTCTCCAAGGGCCCCTGTGACCTCACCTTCTGGCTCCCTGGTCCCCAAGGGGTAAGAAAACGAAACTCCTTCCCCAGCAAAATGGAAAAAAGATGCTTACTCTGCAGAAAGCTGGAGATGAAGTTGAATCTGTCCAGCAGAGGCTGCTGCAGGATCTGTTGCCCCTCTTCAGTGCCATGGCTAGAAAGAGAGGAAGTATTAAGACAAGAGTGCTTGGATAGATAACTGCTCCATTCATCCCCAAACATCCCCCTCCAAGTCCTGCCCTGCCTGAGGCCTAGAGTCCCACAGCTAGACCATCTCTGTATTGTTTCTGGGAAAGAGAATAAGAAACAATTTGTCTACCCTTCACAGCCTTCTTTTATCTTCCTCATCTAGTGTTTGCTTCTCTATAAAGAAGGAAGGATGAAGTATGAAGGATGGATTTCTTCAAGGAGAGGCTGGATGGCCACTCTTTAAGGATGTTAGGGTCAAAGTTCTGTTGGAGCCAATGTGGATACTCTCTAAGGGCCCTTCCAGATAGAACTCTTTGACATTTCATGATTTGGAGAAGGCCAAGGCCAGATGTAGCTTAGTGGAATGTGAGATCTACTTAAGTCACTTCTCTGCTCCAAAGTCTTCAGTGGCTCACTATTGTCTATCATAAAAATCTCCTGCTTGGTATTCGGAGACCTCTATAATCTGGCACCATCCTACCTCTTTCCAGTCTTATCTCACATCAGTTGCTCTAAAATCCAGTCAAAATGGGCTATTCTCTGCCTTTCCAAATACCTGCACTTTCATGAGTTTGCATGTACTACTGCCTGTGCCCCAAATGCCTTTTGTCTTGCTCTTTACCTATGAAACTTCCTATACATCTTCTAAAATCCAATTCAAATACCACCTATTCCAGGAAGCTTTTGTCACAGCCCTTCAATAAACTCTCTAACCTTTGGATCTTTGTTTTCTCATGCATTTAGAGTCACTCCTCACGTAATATTGTATACTTTGACTATCTGTATTGTTATCTTATTCAGCTACAAGACTCTAACCTCCCTCAGGAGACTGCGCTTCATCATACCTTGTATTTCTCCCAACCCTCAACTCGGGGCTCTATAAATAGTACACACATTTAGTGATCATGGTTTCTTTCCAATTCTCAGGATTCCAGAGAAACAAAAGAAGCAAGAATCAGCAGGTTGAAAACAGATGAGAGAGAAGAGGAAATGAGTAGAAATCTGGGCCAATGACTCTTGAAGGGCTACACAAGAAAGGACAGGCCATTAGAAAGTCCTGGACGTAGCAAAGGATAACACTGAATGGATACTGTGGGGATACTGAGATGTGACTAACAACTGAAAATGACTGTACAGAGAAGAGAAAAGAGAGAGGCTCTGAAAAGACAGAGGACACAGTTCACCACTGAACAAGGCTGAAGGCAAACAGAATCTGCAGAAAGCCAAATACATGTTTGTTTTTACCAGAACTTGGGTATGAGGCCAATTAATCTCCCCATCTCTGGTATTTGTTTAGCAGGTTGCACAAAAGAGGAAGAAAGCCAACCCGATGGAGAAGGCAGCAGGGGGAGCTCTCAAATCAGAGGAAAAACCAACAGCTTTGTTGACCACAACAGACAAAAAAGGAATAAAAGTTTGGCTTTAAAATTCAACAAAATCCTTCCTGCTAGTTCCTGCCTTAATGACTTTTATACATTTACCTGCCCCAAGGTAGAAAGCCTCTCTCCTCCCATCTAAATACTGACCACCCTTTAAGGTCAAGCTCACACCCCCAGGAAGCCTCCAGGATACCTATTGCAGTCCTATTTTCCCAGTCTGAACTACTGTAGCTTAATAATCAGTCACAAATTTCAGTACTCATGCATTTTCTAACAGTTTAATGCACTTTAGGCTATAAATTGCTGGCAGGCACAGATCATATTTTATGTGTCTTTGTATTCTCTATCATGCCTAGCATAGTGCTCAAGGCATCCTTATTGGCTGGCAGACCTGGGCTAGTCTACACTATGAACAGAGAGGCAAGAAAATGTGACTAGTTAACTGTCACCGTTTGGTCCCTTGATAGAGCTCATCAGTCAATCTTCACTGTCTTGGCCACAACAAACACCTCAGAGCAGTCTAGTTTGTCACTTTACTGTTTTAAAAATAAGGTTTTGGGGGTGGCTAGGGCTAGGTGGCAAAGTGAATAGAGCACCGGCCCTGGAGTCAGGAGGACCTGAGTTCAAATACGGCCCAGATACTTAACACTTACTAGCCATGTAACTTTGGGTAAATCACTTAATCCCAATTGCTCTACCCTCCAATAGTGACTTCCCATCTTGTGATAAACTTGTCAACTTTCTGGGTGTGAGGTAAAACTAAAGATGTTTTGATGTGCACTTCTCTTAAAATTAGTGACTTGGGGGAGGTGGGACAGGAGGAAGGGAAATATAGTCAGTCTTTTACAGTATATCTACTATGTTATTGTTTTGCATTAGCTACACATGTACAACCTATACTGAACTGCTTATCTTCCCAGTAAGGGTGGGTGACAAGAGAGGAAGGGAATGAGTCTAGAATTCAAAGTTTTAAAATCAAATGTTTAAATATATATATGTATGTATATACTATTATTAATACTATTTTACATATAATTGGGAAATAAGATATACAGGCACTGGGGCATAGAGATCCACTGGAAAAGTCGAAAGGGGCATGGGAGAAGATATGTTAGAGAGCAGATTGGAGGAGGGGATATCCTGTGGGACTGCTATTTTGGGGCAGTGGATAGGGGAAAAACAGGGAGAAAATTTGTAACTCAAAATCTTGCAGAAATGAATGATGTAAATCAGAAGTTAATAAATCATTTGAAAATTAGTGACTTGGAACAATCTTTCATATGGTTAACATTTTTTTTCTTTTTTTTGGAGGGGGGAATGTAAGGCAATTGGGGTTAAGTGACTTGTCCAAGGTCACATAGCTAATACATGTCAAGTGTCAGCTAGTACATGTCAAGTGTCTGAGGACAGATTTGAACTCAGGTCCTCCTGACTCCAGGACCAGTGCTCTATTTACTGTGCCACCTAGCTGCCCAACAGTTTGCAATTCTTTTGAGAACTTTTATGTTCAATTCTTTTGACCACAGCCATTTGGACACGGTTCTTGGTCATATCATCTTTGTTACATACTCTGGAAATAACGACACTAGTGAAAGATATTTGATGTAAAGATTTTGTTCAAGCAAAAGATTTTCCATTTTCATCTAAGCAAAATGATCTATTACCTACCTTTAAGTTTTGGTTAAGAATTCTCCCTTTATCCAAATGAGAAAAAAACAAAGAATTCTCTCTCTAACCAAAAGTGTACCTGATCTAATTTTTTCCTGCTTTTAAAAAAAGTAATGCCCTTTAAGACAGAGGTTGTATATTTACTTTTAGCTTATTTTGTATGTGGCCTAAGATGTTGCTCTGAGCAAGATTTCTGCCAAATTACTGGGAAAGAGCACTTGCAAAGTGGAAATCACTGCGTACATGTCAGAGAAAGAAGATTCCTGGGATAATCAACCCTGTGCCAACTAGGCTCTTACAGCATCCCAGTCAAAAAGATCCCCAAATTTGGAATTAGAGGGCCCACAACTGAATTCTGTCTCTGCAAGGAATCATCTGTATGACTTTAGGCAAGCCACTCCTGTATTATAGTGGTTTGTCCTTAAAGGTAGCGGGGGGGGGGGGGGGACGGGACACGGACACACTAGATCAGGGATATCAAACTCAAATAGAAATGGGGGCCAATACACCACTCATAAGGATCCCATTAGGCCTCCTATAATATCGACTTAGAAAACTACAAGTCAATATTATCTATGTTTTAGCCTAAGGACTGTTTGATACCTCTGGACCAGAGGATCTCCACTCACACACCCTTCTCCCTCCCTACCCATCCAATCCCTCTACAACTACTGGGGCATATTTTAGACTACATTTTCCTAGGGAGTTCAGTAATTATTATTTGCATATCTATCCTCAAGGGTCAAGCATTTTAATCCCTCTTCCCCAGGTTAAGCCTTTCAGAGATTGGAAGGTAGTGAGCTAGTTTCTCCCAACCATCAAATCTTCTCTTTGGTGCTCCCCATCTCAAGGCTCCTTTACTGATCCCTGCATGGACCAGTCTACACTCTGCTAGCCACCCACTTATGGACACCCACTGCTTGTCGCAGCTGTCCCCTTAGGACACAGGCACTAGGGAAAGAGTGTCTCTTGGGCACTGTGTCCCCAATCCAGGAGCCCCTTGCTTCCCTTAAAGGTCACTGGATCTGGGAAGGTTCCTACTCACATGCGATTGATGATCTGGATGAAGATGTTGCAGTCTTGGAGCTCTAGTACTGATGTCACAGGTTCAGCAACTTGGAGGCTGTTCACCTGCAGACAGAGGAGAGCCAGATAAAGCAGCAGTCACTGGCACTTAGCAGGGCAGTCTCAAAGGTCAGGCCTTACTTAGGCTTAGGTCTCAGATGCTTACACCATTCTACTGATTACTGGAGCTATATGAACAGAAAAATGAGGACAGGCGTGTGATACTGTGAAGAAAGAATCAAAAGGACTTTGGCAAATAACTAGGTACTGGGGGAAGTGAAGGTGAAGGTCCTCAAGATCACACCATATTTAGACTGGCATTCTTCTGTTTGGCTCTAGAGAAAGAACTATAGAAGCATGGGGGAAAACCCACAGAAAGGTTAATTTAGTCTCCCTGTAAAAAAAAACAAAAACAAAAAAACTCCCCTTAATTCCTAAGAGCTATGCAAAAGTAGAATGGGCTGCAGTGAGAGATGGTGAGTTTCTTCTTCATTTGAAATCTTCAAACAAAGGCTGAACATTTAGTGGGGAATGTTACAGAGGAGATTCCTTCAGGAATAGGTGGAATTCCACAATAAGGAATGACAAATATTTTTGCACGTGTTTAACATATTTAGAAACATTAAAGATCATCTAGACCAAACCTTTATTTGGTTTTATTTTTTAAAATTTTATTGACACAGTTTGCATTTTAATAACCTTCATTTCTGATTATTTCTCTTGCCCCTCCCCCACTTAGCAAGACATTAACTTGTAACAAAGAACAAAGGAAAAAAAAGTTCAGCAAAACAACCAACATTATCAACTGTTTCTTCAAGTCTGTAACACTTCCAGACCTATTTGATCATAATTACAAAGAATTCAGAGTTTAAAAAGAAATTCTTTTTCATTTACACTGTAGACAGAAAGTTCTGAATTTAATATTAGCTGTGTGACCTGGGGTAAGCCACTTAACTTCTGCCAACCTCAGTTTACTCATATGTAAAATGGGTAGCACCTACTTTCTAGAGTTATTGTAAGAATAAAGTAATAATTACAAAGTGCTTTGAAAACTTTAAAGCTCTGTGTAACTGAGAGGTATTAATACTATTGTTAATCATGATGTATACTGTTTTTGTTTCTGCTTATTTCATTGTTTATGAGTTCATATGCTTTTCCATGTTTCTGAATTCTTCAGACTTGAGGTCAAGTCTCAGCCTCAAAGACTTACTAACTGTGTGACCCTGGGCAAGTCACTTAATCTCTATTTCAGTTTCCTCAACTATAAAATTAGGGATAATAAAAGCACCAACCTCCCAGGGTTGTTGTGAGGATCAAGTAAGATAATACTTGTGAGGCACTGAGCACACAAAAGACACTAGTGCTTAGTTCTCTCCTCTTTCTTTCCCCTTCCTCCCTCCATTTCATTCATGTAGCACAATTTGTTTAGCTATTCCCTAATCAATGGTTACTTATTTTGTTTCTAGTTTTTTTTTTTACAGTCATATCTTTTTAAAGATGAGGAAACTGAGGCCCAAAGAAGGGGAGGTTAGTCAGTCAGTAAACATTTATTGAGCACCTCCACATGTCAGGCACCGTGCTAAGCATTTGGGAAACTAAGATAAAAAACCCTCCTCACTCTCAAAGCAGCTCACAGTGTAACTGGGGAGATGACAAACGATGACTTATAAACAAGATGTGCTGGAAATAATCAACAGAGAGAAGGCACTAGAATTAAGACCAGGAAAGGCTCCCTACTGAAGGCGGGATTTTGGCTGGGACTTGAAGAAAGCCAAGCAAGACAGGAAGAGATAAGGGAGAGAATTCTAGGCAATGGGGAGACTGCCAGTGAAAACAACCTGGAGCTGAAAGACAGAATATTTGCAGAAGAGGTTACTGGATTGAAGAATAGGTTGGAAAAGGGAGGAAAAGGGGGTAGAGGGAATAAGAATAGAAAAGATAGGGGGAGGTTATAAAGGGCTTTGAGTACCAGAGGATTTTATATCTGATCCTGGATCTGATGAGGAGCCACTGGAATTTACTGAGTGTGGGGGTGACATAGTAAGACGTGCACTTTATAGAAAGATCACTGACTACTGAGTAGAGGATGTACTTGAGGAGTGGGGAGAGACTGGAGGCAGGCAGACTTACAGCAGGCTACTGCAAAAGTCCAGGCATGAGCTGATGAGGGCTTGGAGCAGGGTGGTGGTAGTGTCAGGCAAAGGGGGTATATTGGAGAAATGTTGCAAAGTTCAGAATGACCGGATTTGGCAAGAGATTGGATATGGGTGCAGTAAAGGGGCGGGGTGGGGCAGTCAGAGTAAGAAGTTGAAGATGACACCTAAGTTTCCAGCCTAGGTGACTAGGAAGCTGGTGGAACCTTCAACAGTTATACTGGAAGTTCAGAAGAGAGGAGGATTTGGTGGGGCAAATGAGTTCTGTTTCAGACGTTGAATTTAAGCTGTCCATGAAACATTTAGTTTAAGATGTCTATGGGACATCCATTTCAAGATATCTAATAGATAACTGGAAATCAGCAGAGGTATTAGGACTGGCTAAGCAATTTCAGAATCATCAGCACAGAGATAATTGAATCCAAGGGAGCTGAGCAGATTACCAAGTGAAATAGCATAGAAGAGGATAAGAAGGGAGTCCAGGATAGCCCAGCAGGATACCTATGGTTAGCTTAAGTGACCTGGATAAAGATTCAGTAAAGGAGACTTGAGAAGGAGTGGTCAGAAAAGTAGAGAACCAGGAGAAAGGTGTCCCAAAAACCTAGAGAAAAGAGAATATTCTGGGATTTGATGCTAGGATTTCTAACTAAAACTCCAATGGTCATGTAATATTCAAAACCAGCTTCTGTTGGCAAGAATTTATCATTACATTATCAAAAGTAAGAGCTTGTAAGCAAAGTGTCAATGTAAATGAGACTGGGCGTGGGGCCACTGGAGGGGGGTGGGAATTCCTTGAACTTATTTAAACAGTAAATTGCTAAGAACTCTAATATAGTAATTACTTGCATACAAATAGTTTCTGTCCATTATAAACAAGTAGTGGACTAAGCACCAGACTAGAAATATAGAGAACTAAATTATATTCTAAGTAATAACTTTCTACATGACCTTGGGCCTCAGTTTCCTTATATGTCAAATAGGTATAAATAACAATGGATATACAACCTTATCAAAGAATTATTACAATGAAAAAGGCATACTGTATTTGAGAAAATCTTTGAAAATTATGGAATGCTGGATAAAAGCTAGGAATGATGACTGTAGAATATAACAGACCTAGCAAGATAGGTATCTCCTTCTGTCCCCTGACACCCTGTGGCTGTTTCTTACTTTCCAGACACCTCAGGGACTGCAACTTTCTCACTTTGGAATACTGCTCAGCTGTGCTGGCCGCCTCCCGTCCTGAGGCCTCCACTTTGGGAAGGGTCCCAGGCCTGGCAACTTTGACACCAAGCCCAAGAAGGGTACTGCTCATCTGTTCTCTTTTGTTTTTGTCTTCCCCTATTAGAGAGGTAAGGAATCTGTGGCCTTGAGGCTATATGCGGTCGTCTATGTCTTCAAGTGTGGCCTTTTGACCGAATCCAAACTTCACAGAACAAATCTTAATAAAAGGATTTGTTCTGTAAAACTTGGACTCAGTCAAAAGGCTGCATAGGACCTAGGAGGATGCAAGTTCCCCACCCCTGCCCCATAAGAATGTAAATCCCTGGAGGAGAAGGGACAGAGACAGTCATTCTTTTCACTTGTATTTGCAGCTCTAGCATCTAGGACAGGGCAGGACACATAACAAACCCTTAATAAATGCTTGAAGCTTTGTCTACCTTAGTAGAATAGCAAAAATAATAATGATACTTAAGTCATTTCAGTTAAAAATCATCAAAATCTATGGCCAAGGTTCAGCTTGGGTGTATCAGGGCTAGACCTTGAGTCTTTTCTCTGAAGGCGTCATCCTCGGAGCCTGCAAGTGCGGATCTGAAGGAAAGTAGCTGCAGATACAGAAGAATTTCTTATCCCTTTCCCCATTGGATCTCATGAAAATGACAGGCCAGAATTACCAGGGTGTTCAAGAGCTTCTCTACACAGTTAGCAGAGCCTGTGCTCCTCAAATGCAAACTATTAATCAGGATAGGAGAATCCCATTTCCCTCCCTATTTCAACACTGAAGAAAAATTACTTTCAATGAGCAGCCAAATTCATTTGCCTCAGGAACTTACCTGTAATGATATACTAAAAAGGTTCAAGACAAAACTGCATGTACCCAGAGCCTTTGTGGATGAGCTGATACCTGGATGAGCCCAGGTATCAACCCAATTGCATGTACCAAGTTTAAATCCTGTTAAAATCCTCTGTTTTAATGGCAGTAATAACCCTGAGTAACTCAGTTTTAAAAGTTTGGAATTATTATTATTTACTCTCCTCGATGACTCCTGACATCCTCTTCCCTATTTAATGGCTATGCCTCTTCCCCCTCCATAACTTTCAACTTAGAGATTCATTCTCTTACTTCAAGATGTGGTCTATTTTTGGCTTTAAACTAAAGTTGTTTATAGCCAACTTTTGCCAAACTTCCTTTGCCAAACCAACTAAGGAAAGAAGAGGTTAATGATTTGCCCAGGCTCACATGGCTAGGAAGTATTCTGAGGCAGGATTTGCATTCATTGCTGTCTTCCTTACTTAAGGCCCAGCACTCTGTCCACTGTGCCATTCACTGAGACACAACTCGTTTAATTGTTCCCCTTCTGATAGGTAACATATACTTTGTCTGCTGTTCTGTATACATGGCCTACTGGATACAGTACTGGATATGGAGTCAGGAAGACCTTCTATCCAATCCATCCTCAGGTACTTATAACCTTCAGTAAAAACCAGTTAAGTACCATGTGTGTCATTTTTCTCATGTACACTATCATGAAGATCAAATGACATAATATGTACAAAAGACTCAGGAAACCTATATAAAAAAGCACTACATAAGTCCCGTATGTTCTTTGCTACCTGAAATAGCAATGCGCTTGTGTAATTTGGGATTGTGTGAGATACAAGACCCTTACCCAAATAAAAAAAATCCCAGAGGTTTCTCAAGGCAAAAACAGAAGCTCTTTACTCTCCTAGTCAAATCTCTTGAGAGTTGGGCATCACCTACCCCAGAGCAAGCTGGTATAGGGAGGCACTGCACAGAGATCAAGCAGACAATTATATACCCCTATACAAACAATTCTAAGAAAATCCACAAAAGGCCTCCCCAGTATCTGGACTTCTATTCCCATTGGTGGGATGTATGGCCTCACATTCTAAGTAGACAATGCAAACACGTTATTTCAGCTATTTTCCTTATTGAACAAAGGCAGATGGTTAAAAGAGTATTCTAGGAGGGAGAAGGGAAGGGGTACCCCCTGATCTCCCTGAAATCAGGCCATTTACAGGAAAATGAAACTCAAGCCTAGAGGGGGTTAGGACCTAGCTCGATTCTGGTGACTACTGCTCCTGTTGTATGAGAATACTTTCACCCATTTCACTCAGGACCTTTTTCATTATTGCTTTTCTTTGAAATCATTTATTTATTTACTTAAAACCCTATCTCTGTTTAGGTCTACTCCTTGTTTGTGTCATTCTGAGTAGTCTTGGTTTCATTTTGATGATTTTTCTTGTCCTAATTGTTCTCTGAAGTAAATCAACCCACATTAACTAATTCTAACTCTGTTACCACTGAGCTTGTCAATGGACATAAAAATCCCTCCTCACATATGTACTACCTCTCCACATTGTCTCCTGGTACCATGTCTTTAATACAGAAAAAAAAAGTATATTAAAAAAAAAAACCTATGGCCAAGTTTGCCTGCTGTTCAACGTACTGCTATATTTTATCCTGTGGTGGATGTCCCCAATTGGAATGCTATTTCAGAAGAATAAAATACCTATCAAGTTTAGAGTTTTCCCCAATATGCTTTCTTCATGTGACAAAGCAGGAACTTAATTACTGGCTAATGATGCTGAAAAGGCTTAGTATTGTCTTATGGCTGCCTCACAAATGGCTCAAACATTACCCATATTCTCTCATGGTGTAATGGAAGGTGTATGGGTTCAGAGGAGCTGCCTGTATAACCTTACTAAGTCACTTCTCCCAGATGCTGCACCTGGGTCACGCCAAACCCCCCCACCCCCATGAGGAGTTGGATTAAACTGCTTTCTAAGATCACTTCAATCTCCAAACCCTGGGACCATATAATCTCACTAATTCACTAAACTCAGTGAAGTAGGCGAAGGAAGCAAGGCTTTCCTTACTGGATTTTCAGAGTTTTAGGATAGTGTTTGTCTTGGGGGATAGAATATTACTCCACAATATTTTGGACTTGTGGTTCGTTGCTTTCTCATTTTGAATTTGAATTCACATGGTTTTTAAAAAGGAAACAAAGCCCTCAACAATGTTTTAAAAAAATAACAATGATAACTCACATTTATATAATTCTATGGTTACAGAGGACTACACTAACCCTCAGGCTCCCTTAAGTTCTCTGACCCATAGTTTTCTCATCTGTAAATTAGAGATAATACTACTTCTGTTACATAACTCACAGGGCTTCTGTAAGTACAGTATTTTTTAAACTCATAAATTATATATTATATATATACACACAATTCTATTTATAGGCATTACAATCAACAAAAATTTATTTTCTCCTCTGACTCATCCATTAAAAAAAAGTAAACAATATAACAAATACACAATAGTCAAGCATAACGAATTTCTTTTTTTTTTTTGAGGGCAATTGGGGTTGACTTGCCCAAGGTCACACGGCTAGAAAGTGTTGTGTCTTGAGGCTGGATTTGAACTCAGGTCCTCCTGACTCCGGGACTGGTTCTCTTCACTGAGCCATTCAGCCGCCCTGACAGAATGAATTTCTACATTGGCTATCTCTTATTTAATCTTCACACCAACCCTATGAAGTAGGCAGGATGGAGATTACAATTTCCAGATGAGGAAACTAAGGCTCAAAGAGATTAAAGTCATATGGCTAGTATAATAGAGCCAAGACTCAAATAGAATAATAACAGAATTCATCCCACCAGAAAATTTTATTAAGAACCTACTCTATTCCCCAGTACTGTTGAAGAGACAACCATCCTTCCAGCCATTCAGCTTTACAGACTTATTGTCATCTTTGAATTTTCCTCCCCTTCCCATACCCAATCAGTTGCTAAGTCCTGTTGATCTGACCTCTCGAAGAAGTCTCTCATTTACCCCTTTCTCTCTACTATGATAATGATGAAAAAGCTGTCACTGATATATGGCCGTATCCTAGTTCAGAGTCTCGTCATCTCTTACCCAGATCATTACAACAAATCTAAAAATTGGTCTCCCTTTTACTCAAGTCTCTCCATACTTCATTTAATCCTCCAAATTGTGGCTAAAGTTGTTAAGCACTCTCTGATCAGGTCCTTCACCAATTCAGTAAGCTCTAGCAGCTCCATAAGGTAAAATATAAACTGCTTGGCACTTAAAGTTCTTCATAAGCAGACCCATTATATATTATTCCCCTTTCTATTCAGTCTAGTTGACCTTCTTGCTGGTTCTCACACATAACATTCCCTCATGTCTTTGCACTGACTGTCCCCCATACTTTGAGGGCACTCCCTTCCTCATCTCTCTAGCATAGGATCCTTTTTCCTTCGTATTTCAGTCAAGCACATCTTCCCCCTAATTACCAATGCTCCCCCTCAAAAAAAAAATTAGCTTGCATTTATTTTATATTTATGTATACACACGTAAATGCCATTTGCCCAATATGTTAGCTTCTTTCATTGAAGATTATGTTCTTTTTGTCTCTGTATGCCTGACATATGTAAATATAATCAAGCATTAATAAATGCTTGACTGAGACAGTATACTACATCATTTTGGTCAAAGTCAAAGGCCATTAAACTATACATAAAGATCTCTGTACATACTGACTTCAAAAACCACAGATTAACATTATCTATGATTTATTGTTTTTTTTTTTTACTCATTTTGTTGCTTTATTTGTTTTGTAATTGTCCCAATTACATTTTAATCTGTTTGGGGCCACACTTAGGGAGTGCTGCAGGCCACACGCAGTCCCTGAAGAATATTCAATACATTTCTGTAAACTTTTACAAAATATTTAGTAAGTGCTCTGGCAACTAAGTCACAAAAGGCTATGCATAATCATTAAACTCATTTTTATTGGCAGTAGTCTCAAAACAATTGTTAGATTTGAAATCAAAGGACCTATATTAGAATCCTAGCTCTATCACTTACCATTGGTGGAAGTTACTTAAATTTTCTGGGCCCGACTCTTTCCAACTCCAAAATAAGAGAGACTTTCTAAGGTCTCCTCTAGCTCTAAAGCTATGATCCTATGAAACTGGGTCAATATTTAATTGCTGAAAATGAAGAGTCACCAATGACACAGGCACCTAGCAATGATGCCATGGTGAAACTATAAGGATTACTATTGAACACAGGGAGAGGTACAGTATCAGACATGATACTGCAGACATGTGGGAATTTAGAGATGCTTCTTAGCTCACCAACACCATTTATGACGTCTACATCATACAGCACCTGCTTTGCACGAAGAATTTTCAAAAAAAAACATTTGAAATACAGATTTCTCTCAGAATTCTTTACACAAAGCCAAATTTGCATAATGTGAACACGTATGGATAGCTATAGTGAAATTGCCTATTTCATGTACCCAACTACATCTGTCTTGGCCCAATAATTCATTCTATTTAACAGAAACAAAGTCAACTCTCGATTGTTCTGTCTGGTCATTCTTTCTCAGTCTTTTCTGCTGGATCTATGTCCCACTCTCTTAATGTACTCCAAAGCTCTATCCTGGGCCCTTTGTCTTCTATCTCTAGGTGACCTCATCAGCTTCCATGGATTCAATGACCATTTCTATTCAGATGTTTTTCAGATCTGTATGTTCACCTCTATCTACTCTCATTAATTCCAGTCTCATGTCACCAATTGCCTATAAAATATATTTCCAACTAGATGTCCCAAAAGGAGCTCAAAACAAAAGGCACAAAACTTAACTCAAAATCTTTCCTTCCCAACCCACCATTTTCCAAAATTTTCCTGTTTGTGGAGGATATCAACCATCCTCCCACTCACTTGGGCTCATAACCCTGAAGTATCTTTTTGCTTTTTTTTTTAGGAGGGAAGAGGGCAGGGCAATTGGGGTTAAGTAACTTGCCAAAGTCACAGGGCTGGTAAGTGTTAAGTGTCTGAACTCAGGTCCTCCTGACTCCAGGGCCACTACCCTATTCACTGCACCACCTAGCCACTCCAACCCCTGAAGTCATCTTTAGATGATTCCTCATTCTCCCTCACCCTACATATCCAACCAGCAGTTAAGTCTTTTTGATTCTACCTCTCACTACATTCCATGTTATACATTCTATCTCCCACTGTAATGGGAATGCAAATTTGGAAGATCTTCTCTGCCCCTAGGCTAAAGTGCACCTGAAGCCTGGGGTGGGAGGCTTGTTTTTCAGTAGATACTTTTTGATTGGCCAGTGGGTCAATAAGGTTGTTACATTCTCTGAGCCAGGAGAAGGCTATATAAGCCCTGATGTGAGGCTTTGTTTTGGGGGTTGTAGCAGCAAGCACCCCAGTATCCCCAAGGTGCCTGCTCACACAGGTTCTTGGATCTGCTTTGTTAAAGGAAAGCAACTCAAAATGGGTTAACAAGCTTGCTTTAATCAGTCAGACATATATCGTTTACCTTGTTCAGGGGAAAAAGGTCAGCACCCCAAACTTCAAAATATACAGACAGAATTATCAAGACATTAACAGATCAAGTAGACAGCTTTCCAAACTGTCCAACCATTACATCCATACCCAGTCAACATCTGGGTTTCCACATCTGGGTTTTTCAAAGCCGGGGGACTCTCAACAACGGCTTCCCAGAATTCAGATCAAATCACAGAACACTTCTCAAAGTGAGTCCCAAAACAAAGCTACATATCAGGGCTTATATAGCCTTCTCCTGGCTCAGAGAATGTAACAACCTTTTGGACCCACTGGCCAATCAAAAAGTATCAACTGAAAAACAAGCCTCCCATCCCAGTCTCCAGGTGCACTTTAGCCTAGGGGCAGGGAAGATCTTTAAATTTGCATTTCCATTACAGGGGTTCACTTTGAGAAGTGTTCTGTGATTTGATCTGGATTCTGGGAAGCCAGTTGTCCAGAGCCGCCCCCCCCCCCTTTGAAAAACCCAGATGTTGACTGGGTATGGATGTAATGGTTGGACAGTTTGAAATCTGTCTACTAGATCTGTTTCTGTCTTGATAATTCTGTGTACTTTGAAGTTCGGGGTGCCGACCTTTTCCCCTGAACAAGGTAAAAGATATATGTCTGACTGATTAAAGTAAGCTTGTTAACCCATTTTGAGTTGCTTTCCTTTATCAAAGCAGATCCAAGAACCTGTGGTGGCAGCAACCCTAAGGACGCTTGGGGTGCTTGCTGCTACACCCACTCACACCAATACCACCCATCCCAGTTCAAGGCCCCTATCAGCTCTTGCTTATTGCATTAGTTTTCAAATTTATCTAGATATTCCCTCTGCAATATATTGCTATATCACTACCAAAGTGATGTCCCTAAAAACACAGGTCTGACTAGGTCATTCCCTTGAGCAATAAATATTCCAGTAGCAACCTATTGCCTTTTGGATCAATTACAATTTCATCTATTTGTTATTTAAAGCCCTTTACAAGCGGGCTCCAACCTACTACCTTTCCAGACTTATATGCTATGGTCCAAGCAAGTCAGCTTTCTTTGTTGTTCTTCCCAAGTGACTTTCCATCTCTCATTTTTTTCCCTTTTGCACCGACTTTTTCGTATGCCTGAGAAGCCCGTCATTCTCACCTCTGCTCTTAAGAATGCTGAGCAACTTTAAAAGTTCAACTCCAGACAATCTATAGGAGGTTCATCCTGACCCTCCCTGAGGGCCCGTGTTTTCCTGCCCATGCTGAAAATGATCCTGTATCTATCTTATGTATATAAATTCGTTTCCCTTATTATATAAGCTCCTTGAGGGTAGGCATTTCATCATTTGCTGTCTCTCTCTCCCCAGCATCTGGAACAGGATAGCAAAAATGCTTGTTGAATGATTGTCAGATGTTTAGGGAAAATGCTTCTATTCTTATTCTTTTTAATTCAAGAATGGGGATGGCTAGGTGGCACAGTGAATAGAGCACCAGCCCTGGAGTCAGGAGGACCTGAGTTCAAATCCAGCCTCAGTCACTTAACACTTACTAGCCATGTGACCTTCGGCAAGTCATCTAACCCCAACTGCCCAGCCGTTCCCCCCTCCAAAAATGAAAGAAAAGTCAAGAATGAACATTGTATTTTAACAGTCTGTTTCTGCAATTATCAATGTCATATTAAAGTAATTTGTTTATATGTTGCATTATGCTGATAGATTTAAACAGCTTTGCATATATTTGATTTTGTAAGACCCTTCTTGGTCATGATCAATAATCTGTTAATGTGTTCTATTAAATAAAATTTTATTTCTTTTTAAAAAAATTTATATTTATTAGGACAATAAAAATCCTTTCAAAATATAGAAAGACTCTTTGACTCCTTTGAAATAATTCATTCAAAAGTAGTGAATCATTCGGGAATTTAGAAAGTCAGAAAGTGTTCTCTATTTTTTAGTCAATGAATACATAGAAAAACAAAAATAAAGACAAAACATTGCAAAACCTGGTGTTTTACACTTGCACTGTCCTAACTCAGTCTACTTTTGTTTTAAAAAAAAAGTGCAAAAAACAAATAAAAAAGTGAACATAATTAAGTTATACATTTAAAAATGAATCCTCGTATGTTTGTCTTGGCAAAATACATATTTATTGCTAAAGAAAAATACCCAGAGTGAGTTCCTTTTTTAGTTAAGACAATTTAGGCATTTGTTGTCTTTAGTAACAGGGTTTCCCTCCTAAAACAACATAGCAAATGGTTCTCCAAACATCTGTTTAACTCTCTTCCTGGAATTTGCAAAATATCTGGTTCATGTAATAATGACAGTAGCTCATGCTTCCATAACAGGTTATGGTTTGCAAAGTATTTTCCTCACAATAGCCCTTTGAAGTCTATAGTCTAAATACTATTGTCCCTATCTCATAAAAATGAAACTGTCTCAGAGAGGTTAAGAAACTAACATAAGGTCACACAGTTAGTATAAAATGGAGCTAGGAACTTGAACTCAGGTCTTTTGGCTGTAAGACCAATGTTCTGTCCACTATACACATCACATTGCTAATTTTGGGAAATAAAATAATTTAAGTTTTTAATGGAGTTATAAATTTAATTGTAAAACATACTCAAATGAACTCAAAAAGCAAAGTGCATATCTTCTAAAAATAAAATTTCTCTCTAAATGGCAAAAAAGTACTTGAGGATCCTCTACTAAAGTTCTCTTCCAAGCCCTGATGGCAATTTTAATTCTCAAAAAGGACAATGGAGTAGAACAAAAAGATGGAAAAGTATGAAAGGTTTTGAGTACAGCGTCCATATCTTCTGAGGACCAGTCTAAGTTTGGAGACAAAAAGTATATATGTATGTATATGCATGCACATGAAAAAGTTGTAATCTTTACTGTGGGAAAGTGTATTTCCCCCCCAAAATATATCAAGATTTTCAAGGAATGAAGTAAGAACTGGAAGGCCTTTTAGATAATAATTAGTTCAATCTCCTTTATATTGCATGTGAGGAAACTGAGGCTCAAGAGATGGAATGTGACTTGTCCCCAGGTCACACAGCAAAGTGGCACAAACACAGGATGAGAACCCTGATCTCCCAAATCATATCCAAGACTCACTCTCTTGCTGCCACATATCACACCCTTCCAAATTCATTGCAACTAAGACTAAAAAAATGGCTTCCTTGCTCTCCCAAATTTCACCCCCCAGGACTGCCTACTTCCCATGCCAAATACACAGATGTGGCTGACCTCTGAAACAATGAGTGTTACATGTCTCATAGAAGGCATGAGGAAACTTCAATCTAAAACTAACCTGATTAGTTCTTTCACTCTCTGAAGAATAAATTCTGTTTTCTTGAGACTACTGAATGAGATGATGATTTAAATCATCACCTAAGGTAATTTGATTTATATAAAATTCTACTACTTGAAAGTAACAAGGCAAAAAAAAAAAGTAACCTGCATTTCTTTCAAATGAAGATTGGTGAATCAGTATTTCCCAAAGGTCTTTCTCCCTCTGCCTGAATTGGTAAGAGCTAAGATGCAAAGGAGAGGGTCCTGCACTTGAGAGTCTCGACTGAGTGTTGTTGGGCAAGTTATTTAATCTCTCTAAAGCCTCAATTTCCTCATTTATAAAATGGGAAAAATGACACTTACAACTGGCTTCCTCACAGAGTTGTTGTGAGGAAAAGTGTTTATAAACCCTCTAAAGAGACAAGAACTTTTCAGTAAATGGTAAGCTTCCAAGAGGGCAGGGATGATTCAGTGCCAACCACACTACTCTGAACAAAATAGGTAATCAAAAAAATGGTTGTTTTGAACTAATTTTTACATATAAGGTCATCCATTCCTAAGAAATTGTCACAGTATTATTATTGCCACCTTAGAGGTTTATCACATACCACTCTATTATTTTTGTCTGCCAAAATAACCAGCCAATATCTTGTCCTATAAAAGTAGATGACAGAGAATACTAAGAAAACATCAACAGAAAGATTTTGAAGAAATGATCACAGGTGGCCAATTAAAATGACTTTGCTAGAGACTGTCAAACTATTCATTTGGGGGAAAATGGCCCCATTTCTGCAGGCCTCCAAAGGCAGATATGACCTCTTCTGGCTCATTCTTCTTTTGGATGTCAAAAAATTACTTCTTGATGTCTACACTCAGAGAAAGAACTAGAAAGAACATAATTTGAATGCAGATTGAAGCAAACTACCTGCTCTCTTTCTTTTTCTTGTTTGGTTTTGTTTCCTCTTTCCCACTGCTCATTCCATAGGTTACAATCCTTCTTTACAACCTGACTAATACCTGATGTGAAGGTATTTGCAGATCCTATACTTGATTGCATGCTGGCATGGGGGGTTAGGGGGGAGAAAATTTCAAACTCAAGGGATTGTGGAACTGAATCTTGTAAACTAAAAGCAAACAAAGTAATAAAGACAAATAATAATAATTATTATTAGAATTTATCATGTATTATAAATTAATTATTTCATAATTCATAATAATTAATAATAAATTTAATTTTAAAAAATTACCTCCTGGAATGGTATGGAGAAATAACTAGCATCAAATTTACACATAAATGCCATGTAGGCTTCTCTACAGAACAGCTAAGGATAACTGATTTCTACCCTTCCCATATCATTAAAGGACAAGTATGTCCTTACCTCATAGAACTATATACTACTGAAGTGGCAAGCCATGATTTATAGGTCTCAAGAACACCATCTTCGGAAATCAAGGATGGAAATATTTGGAAAAGACATCATTAACAGCTACATTTGCAAATCTGACTTCAGTAAACCAATTACAAGGTTGGCATAGAAGTCCTATATAGCAATTAAGAGGAATTTAAATTATTTTGATGCCTATTACAGCCCTCCTTTTGCTAAAAACAGTAACTAATGATTTCTTAGTTTGCCTTAATGATAATTTCATTCTTTAAAAGATGGAGGAACCAACAAGAACTATTATTCCAGACCCAATTCTCACCAAGAAGGAAGAACTGATTCCTTGGGGGAAATGCTAGGAACACTGATAACTGAAAATGACTATTTTTGATAAAGAATGAAATCTGGGGATGGTATGATGCACCCTAAATTTTTGGATCGCTGACTTTAAAGGATTAGAGAAAGAACAGGTAGAATTCCATGGACTAAAATTCTACAGTCAGGAGGGAGAGAAAGCTCTCAAAAATAAGACTGTGAAGTTATAAGAAAAGGTCCAAAAAGAGAGGAAAAAGAAAAAATTATTCAAAGAGATCCTATACAAATGTAAAGGGAATCCATCAAACCACTTAGATTTTGAAAAGACAGAAAATGCAAAGGCAGATTATAGAGGATAAAGAGAAAGGTGTGTCATCAATCATAATTCCAAGGGACTCATGAGGCTACCCACTTCGAGATGGAGAGATGATGAACTCAGAGTACAGACTGAAGCGTTGTGTGTTTTTGAACATCACTAATGTGATGTTTTGTTTGACTATACATGTTTGCAACAGGTAATGTTATTTTGTTTTCTCAATGGGTGGGGAAAGGGTCAGTGGGAAGGAGAGAATTCAGAACTGAAAATAAAATTGAATAAAAAAATCATGATTCTATAAGAACTTTGTCAGGAACACCAAAACTCAGAATGAGTTGTGGTTGAGAAAAGATGAAGAACATCAAAATAAGGGTTTTCCCAACCCCCAGCAATACTGGGGAAGAGAAGAAAGGAGCAATGATAACAGAGACATCAAAGGGGTACATCTCTTACTCTGCTTCTATGGTCATGGCCAAGGAAAATGATCTTTGGACTATAAAGGCCAGAGTAAAAATAGCCAATGGAGAGTTGAAACCCAAGATAAGCAAGGAGATGATAGGAAGAATCATAATGAATTCAAGTCACCAGGTCCAGATGAACTAGATCCTAAGGTTATGAAAGAATGAGACGATATGACTGCTGTGCCACTATCAAATGACCTTTGAAAAATCAAAGGGATAGAGAACCATTAAAACATTTTTTAAATGCACATGGAAAAAAAATGAAAGAAGTTCTAAAGGAAGTACTGATAAGCAGGGCAGTTTTGAAAGTAATGTCCAGAATATATTATATGTATTTTTAAAAAAACAAGACATATGAAATGGAGATTTAATTTCATAGAAAATCATCTTTTGTGGTTTGCTATGTGCACGGAAATGCCCTTTTTGGGGTGATTTAAGTTCAGAATAATTTTTTTTCAAAATTATTATTTTTAGTCATTTTTTCTTCTCAATTTAAATTCCAAATTCTCAGGGCACTGGCCCTGGAGTCAGGAGGACCTGAGTTCAAATCCAGCCTCAGACACTTGACATGCTTACTAGCTGTGTGACTTTGGGCAAGTCACTTAATCCCAACTGCCCTCCCAAAAAAGCAAAAAAAAAAAAATCCAAATTCTCTTCCTCCCTTTCACTCCCACCACTATCTATTAGTAAGGAAGGCAAAATGATATCAATTATACACATAAAATCATGAATAACATATTTCCTTCCAAAAGCAAGAAAAATAAAGGAAAGAGAAAATTTTTTTCTTCAATTTGTACTCAAGAATTCATCAGTTCTCTCTCTCTATAGAGGTGGAGAGCATTTTTTCACCTTGTGTCCTTTGGAATTGTCTTGGATCATGGTATTGATCAGAGTAACCAAGTCTTTCATAGTTGATTATCATTATAACATTGCCATTACTGTATACAATGACCTTCCAGTTCTTCTCAATTCATATCAGTTCACATAGGTCTTGCTATGTTTTTCTGAAAACATTTGTCTTCTCATTTCTTATACCAAAATAGTACTCCATCACAACCATCTGTCACAACTTATTGAGCCATTCCCTGATTGATGAGCATCCTCTTGATTTCTAATTCTTTGCCACCACAAAAAGAGATGTGCGAGTATGTGTGTATTCGTAAATATAGACCCTTTTCCTTTTTTAAAATCTTTCTGGGGTAAAGAAGTAGTACTGGTAATGCTGGGTCAAAGGATATGTGGTTTTATAGCCCTTTGGGCAGAATTCCAAATTGTTCTCCAGAATGGTTGCACCAGTTCACTATATTAACAGTTCTTTAATGTACCTATTTTCCCCTCATACCCTCCAAAATTCACTATTTCTGATAGGTGTGAAGTGGTACCACATAGTTGTTTTAATTTGCCCTTCTCTAATCAATAATGTTTCAGAGCACTTTTTTATATGACTGTAAATAACTTTAATTCCTTCCTCTGAAAATTGCCTGTTTATATCCTTTGACCACTTATCAACTGGGGAATGACTTATTTTTATAAATTTGACTCAATTTTATACTCAGTATATATTTGAGAAATGAAGTGCTTATCAAAGAAACTTGGTACAAAAATTTTTTATATTACTTCATTGTCCATGACACTTTTTAGCATAAGGTAGTTTCCCTGATCATCCCTTTTAATTAGATCTAGTTTTGCTTTTCACTCTAAGAACAGGACTGCTACCCTTGCTTTTTTTTTTTTAAGTTCAGCTGAAGCACATTACAATCTGCTCCACTCCTTTATTTTAACTGCATGTGTCTTTCTATTTCAGGTGTCTCTCATACACGTGTTGTTGGCCTCTGGTTTCTAATCCATTCTGCTATTCGCTTTTATTTTATGGGTGAGCTCATCCCGTTCACAGTTATGATTCCTGTGTATTTCCCTCTACCCCATTTTCTACTGTTTCTTCTCTTCTCTTTTTATACCATCCCTCCCCAAAAGTCTGCTTTGTTTCTAGCCACTGCCTCCCTTAATCATTAGTGAACAATTAGAAAAGGAAGCAGAGAGTACTAAGAATCAACAAGGTTTCACAAAGAATAGGTCTCACTCCAGACAATACTGGGTTTGGTTTTGTTTTTTTTGGCAAGGTTAACAGAATAGTAAAAAAAAGATGATGCTCTAAACAGTTTACCACAATTTTAGTGAAGCATTTGCCAAATCCTCTCATGCTCTTCTAGTAGTCAAGAGAGAGGTAGGTTCAACAGTAATATTAAGGCAGATTAAGAACTGGTTTCAGAGGGGCAGCTAGGTGGTGCTGTGAATAGAGCACCGGCCCTGGAGTCAGGAGGACCTGAGTTCAAATCTGGCTTCAGACACTTAACACATAGTAGCTGTGTGACCTTGGGCTTGGGCAAGTCACTTAACCCCAACTGCCCCTCCAACAAAAGCAAAAAAATAATTAATTAATTAGAAAAAAAAAAGAACTGGTTTCAGGATCTGAGCCAAAGAGTCACTAATGGTTTGATGTCAACTTGGAACATTTCTAGGGGAATATTCCAGGGAACTGCCTGGCCCTTTTAACCACTTGGCTAAAGGCATGGATAACATAATCAATAAATTTTCAAATGGCACAAAACTGGGAGATATGGCTGATCAATCAATCATTCATCAAGCATTTAACAAACACCTACTATTAACTAGCAGCTAGATGGTACAGTGGATAGACTGCCAGGTCTGCAGACAGGAAGACCCCTCTCTTCCTAGGTTCAAATCTGGCCTCAGACACTTAATAGCTGTGTGACCCTGGGCAAGTCACTGAACCCTGTCTGTTTCAGGTTCCTCATCCATAAAATAAGCTGGAGAAGGAAATAGCAAACCAAGCTAGTACTTTTGCCAAAAAAACCCCAAATGAGATCACAAAGAATCAAACACAACTGAAAATGACTGAACAACAGCAACATTAACTATCGAGGATATAAAGACAAAAATCAAAATCTCTCCCCTGATCCTACTTTCTATTGAGAAAAAGGCATTTAAACAGAAAGCATATTTTGAATTCGGACTTGTGATTTCCTTGTGGAGGGAATTCCCAGCAAAGAAACTTTTTTTCCATTACAGATCAGCAAGTGCTCAGCCATTTATAGTTGTAGATGATTGCCTTAGGGTACTGAGAACTTAAGTTATTTGACCAGGTCCAAATAGCAACTTTGTGTCAAGAGGGACTATTTTACCAGGTCTTCCAGACTCTGAAGTCATTTCTATTCACTCTGACACTATGTCTCATAAAAAATACCAGGTAATTTCATCAAGAAGCTGAGATCAAAAAAAGGTTTCAAGGCCTCTGGGCGCCGGCTGAACTTGAAGGAAATTTGATATTCTAAGATGCAAAGGTGAGGAAAGAGTGTATTTCAGGTACAGAGGGAGGGGAATTGGAGAGAGCTTATGCAAAGGCATGGAAGATAGGAGAGGGAATGTTCTATGTGAAGAACAGCAAGGTGGTCATCTTTTCTTCACAAAGAATGAGTGGAGATGCTTATGTTAATTATATATTACTTATCATCCAAATTGGAGGAAGGCCCTTACATAAAAAACATTTTCCAGTATTTGAAGGTTTGTCACATAGAAAGATTAAATAAGTTATGTCTGGCAAGAGAACAGAATTAGGGACAAGGTGGAAGTTACTGGGGCAGATTCCAGTCTGATGTAATGAAAAAACTCAAAAATGAGAACCATTCAAAAGAGGAATGGATGGCTTCCCCTTGTTAGAGAACTCTGAGCAAACTCTGGATGGCTACTTATGACATGTGCAGATGGTATTCTTACTGGGGTACCAGAACTAGAGGTTTTAAATGATTCTTTTTTTTTTTTTTTAAGCAATCGGGGTTAAGTAACTTGCTCAAGGTTACACGGCCAGGTGTTTCTGGGTGGGTGCTAAGTGTCTGAGCCCAGGATTCGATCCCCAGGTCATCCCGACACTGGAGCCAGTGCTCTTACTCGCTGTGCTTACCTGGCCACCCGTTTTAAATGATTCTTATCAGGAAAGGTGAAGACAAGTCAATTCACTTCAATGATTTAGGGGAAATTTAACAACTCTTTAAGTACATGAAGAAAGATAGTAGTTAAAGTGAGCTCCTGGGTGAAGGCTATGGAAGAAATTAAATGAACTTTCAATATTGATTTTAGTCTAGAGTAGGGTTAGCAGAGCTGAAAAGCCAGCTTCTAGATAACACAAAACACTGGAACAAAGAAAGGAATCCCTTTGCCCACCAAGAAGAAACACCAGGGAGACAATGGCAAGGAATAATCACCTACCCAAGAAAGGAGTGCAGCTGCCCTGGTTGCATGAAGAGCCATACTGGCGATGTCAAACGGTCAACCCACCACACCTGGAACCTAAAGAGAAGAATATCACCAGTTTAGAGTTTGGAAAGTAAGGTCAACTCAATATGTTACAAAAAGAAAGAAAAACTTTTTGTCTAGGTCCCCAAGCAATCCAAATTGTACCCATGGCTTAGGCTCAATCATGGCAACATACTAAGTAATAAGACAATTTTTCCAGAGACTGGGGAAGTTGCTACTGCTGCCCTAAAGCAGATTACCATTGACAATCTTACAAGAGAAGACTGCTGGACTAAATTCAATGTTTATCTCCTATCCAAGTTCTAAAATACTTTGGAAAAGATAACTTTTTTAGGGTGGACCATAATCATATTCTGTGAAGATCTCCCCCTTAAGCAGAAGATGGCAAGATTCTAAGGCTTCCCTGCAATCCTAAAATCCTGCCTGATTGACATAAGCAGGTCTTCAGGGAAGTTTTCCTATCCTAAGTTTTCAATACTATCAGTTGGGGTGGAAGAACCTAAAAGGTCTTCTAAAATCTACGTTACCTAGGATTTAGAGCTAGAAGGGACTTTATAATCCAACCTCTTCATTTTACATAAAGATAGGAAAACGGAGGCCCAGAGAGAAGTGACCTGTCCATGGTAACATGGATGAAGACGGCTATAATTCAAACCCAAGTTCTAATTCCAAATCTAAGTGGCATCCTTTTCACTATAACAAGATGCCTCACCTTAGAATTGTATGTCAAAACCAAGACTCCCTACTAAGTAAGGATAAATCCAGTCCTTCAAGAGTACACGGGATTCCTTAGGACATTTAGAATTTAACAGACATTTATTTAGTACCTATTAGGTATAGAGAATACTTTGCTAAGGAGGGTAAATAAAGATAAGGTTCCTGCCTCCCTAGAGTTTAGTAGAGAGATAAGCCACCAACAGAGACAGCTATGATACATAATTATAATACAATCAGCATTTATATGCCAACTATGTACAAGGTACATTAGGTGTTAGATATTCAAAATCAATCACATACAGTCTTAGAGTAGGGTTTTGTCCTGGAATTCTTTGCCCTAACTCCCCTTCCCACTGCCGGCTTGCAGCCCTAGAAAGCAGTCAATGCAGATGCTGGCTAGTCTGAAGAACCTCTGAAAGTTCATATGCCTACCAGTGTTCACACTACCATTTTACTGACAACTAGTAATGATTAAAACCAGACCTTTTCCCACTGTGACTCTGACCCTCTGGAGAGAAGCTACGGCAGCAAGGTTAAGGTTATTGGCACATCATGTCCATGTGCTTAGCATCAGTGGTCTGAGGATTTTCTATCATTCTCAAGTTCCAATGAACAGAAAGGAGAAGCTGTTGTTTAATTGTGTCCAACTCTGTGACCCCATTTGGAGTTTTCTTGGCAAAGATCCTGATAATGGTTTGCCATTTCCTTCTCCAGCTCATTTTGCAGATGAGGAAACTAAGGCAATCAGGGTTGCCCAGGATCACACAGCTATTAAGTGTCTGAGACCAGATTTGAACTCAGGCCTTCCTGATCTCTAGGGCTAGAGCTCTATCCACATCCACTGCACCACCTAGTTGCTCCTTGTGCCATTCAATCTCTAACTCAGGGGAATTTATAATCTAGTTGAAGAAGGAAGACAGACACACCTGAAGCAATACTTAATATTAGCAATACATATTTGCTAAATATAAGCAACTTAAATATAAGTGCTTCCTGAGGATGATCACATTTATAGTGCTTTATAGTTTACAAGGTCACACAAAGCTCCAGCACCTCAATTCAGGCCTTCAACAAAATCCCATCCTGATTCCATGTTATGCCATTGTGATAGTCCTAGAGATAAACTAGATTCACTTTAGATTTGAGAATAGAGAATGAAGAAATTATGGGAGAGCCCAAGTGACTGCCTACTCTGGAGAACTGCTTTGAGAATCACAGATGTGAAATTATTTTATCAACATAAGCTGCTATTATTTAATAAGTTCTAACCACAGAGCAAGATATCTACTCATGATTATTAGGTAGTCCTTAAATGATAGCTAGTCTGTCCCTGGGTTTAGTGAAGTTTTGTTGTCTTACAGATAGCTAGAATCCTAAGGGAAAATACTCTGGTCAGAGGCCAGACAAAAGTACTCTCTTGGCTCAGATTGGGGCTGCCCTGCTTTTCTGGCAAGGGGAATAAAGCTAATTTCTTTCCCTGCTCATTCCCACCCTGGGGCAAAAGTCCAATCTCAATGTTTCTTCTTGAGACCAAACTCATCCATGGATTATTCCCATCCCTGCTTAGGGATGTCCTTACTCTCTCACCAATCATCTGCCTTCCTGCTGATGAGATCAAAAGCTTAGGAAAAAAAGACATCTGTAAATAGATTTCATTTCTACTCCTGACCAAGGAGCAAAGGGTAAAAGTTATGTGTCATTAGAACTAAAAGGAAACTTAAGAGCTCACCTAATATAGCAACTAGTAATCATTTTATAGATAAGGAGAAAGGTCTAGATGGTAAAATATTGCCCAAGGTCACACTACTACACTCCCTAGAACTGTCTCCTAAACAAATTTGGCCAAATGCTTTTGGACTTGAAAGACACTGAAAGAATCTGTAACAGCAGCTCACATTTATATCATACTTTAAAGTTTATAAAGCACTTTTCTCAACACAAATTTATGGGAAAAAAGTATCACCACTACTACTTAACAGATGAAAAAAGTGATGTTTAAGTGGCTTGCTCAGAATTACACTACTATTAGTGTTGAAGCCTAGACTTAAAACCTAAGTCTTCTGACTGTCAAGTCAAGTGCTTTTTCCATTCCATTCTGTTGCCTCTCCAGATATTGGTCCCAGGAGCCTGAAATCCAGAATACCCAGATAAAAGGGGTGAAGTCAAATGGAGAAATTAATTCTGCAGCAAAATATAGAAAATCAGGCCTATTTTCTTGAATTGCTATTTTGATGTATGATTTTATATTTAATATTTGAGGAAAAAGTATTACTAGTATTAGTATGATCCTGCCAAAACTGTTATTCACATTCCATGAAAAAAGTGAACCCTAAAGAACTACTGCTCTAGAAAGAGTGAAAAGCAGAGTGGCAAAAACAGAAATCTGATTTAAAGGGTTGAAGAACGGGAGTATGGAGTACCTTCCAAGGTCCCTAATTTGATAATATAAACTGTTTTTAAAAATTCTATCATATTAAGTAAGATGCAATTTAATATATGTAAGTCTTACACTTTGCTTCCAAGCATCAACCTCACAACCTACAAGATGGAGGAGTTGTCTAGACAATAGCTCATCTGAAAAAGATGTGAATGTTTTAAGGGACTCACTATAGGCCATTAAGCTCAATATGAGTTAAGAACACAACATGGCAACCAAAGAAGCTAATGTAATCTTAAACTGCACTACGAAAGGCATGGTATACAGTGGTAGGACTGTGAAAAGCCTATTATAATCTACAATGGCAAAATCACATAGCATTGTGTTCAATTATAGCCACCACATTTTAGGAAGGATCAGTGGGTCCCCCGACACAGGTGGCCTTCAAAAACAGTTCATCACTAGAGGGGATTTGTGTTAAGATATAGGTTTTACTAAATGGCTTCTGAGATCCTTTCTACTCCAAGAATCTGAGACTTTGGAATCAGAAAAGCTGGTTCAAATTTTGGCTCTGTTACCTACTATCTACTACTACTTTATAATCTTGGTCAAGTCACACCACCTCTCACTACATAATTTCTAAAGTTCTTTCCAGCTCTAAATCCTATGATCCCGTAAGAAAGCATTTCTATCAACTGACAACCTGAGGTTTGTATAGAAAAAAGCCTTTAAGGTCACTAATCCTCAGCAATAAGTAGAGCTTCTCTCCTACCCCACTTTTAGATACCCTCTAGCAGCCATTATATTTCCCCTTTAGGGCTGCCCTTGCTGGCAAAACCAATATGGTTTTTTTTGTTATATGCACCACTCTCCACTTGTTCTGTCTTCCCCTTTCCCCCCAATCCCTGTGTGCTTCACAGGTTGTGCCAGCTGGCTTCTAGATACTTTTCAACTCTTGATCTAAGACCCATTAATCTAAGGTGTATATAGGAGCATTCCTCACCTCTTGAAGTCAGCCATTCCACTACTACTTCCTAAGTAAAACAGGGTTTAATGAATTATCCTAGAATGGCAGAGCCAGTCCATCAGCTCAAGGAGAGTACTATGACTTTAAAAAGGCATTGGCTAGGAACCCAAGGGATTTCAGCCAGAGCTCCATCCTCTCCACCCTCCCTCTGAAATCTGAGGAAGGCCCCACCCATAAGACACAGCCATGGAGATGGAGACACAGAAAAACAGGGTGATTCTCCTCACTCACAAAACCTGAGGCCATTTTACAGAGATCTCAGGTAGGTCAGGTCCCACTCCACAGTTCTGAATGACCTTCAGCATTTGTTCCTACAGCTTTTTTTTTTTTAATTTTCCTGGTCCTTGATGCCTAAAGGAAGCCTACTAGGGGCTCCTGTCCCTTTGGCCTTTTAACTAAAGACTAGTAGCCACTTCACATTTCCAAAGTTGTGATAAAGCAACTACACTCCTCCCTAGCAGGACCTACTCCCACATTTTTATATTTAACCCTCTCAGTGCTATGAGAGTCAAGCCCTAGGCAGGGAAGAAGGCTTCTTACCCACCAGTCAGCTGGGCTCCCTGGCTCAAAACTTCTCTGTGGTTCAACGAGTTAACCAAACTCAGCTCCATGCCTATGGCTGTAGCTAATGCAAACCACATGCTCAGATAGAGGAAAATTAGACATCAGAAGGATTCATGTTGACCACTGGAGATCAAGGTCTCTCCACCCAGGTAGCTAACAACTCCCTTGAAGATTGTTATTTATTTCTTTATGCCTGACTCAAACTTCATACTTACCTTGAGATAATACCTAAAGCAGTAACCTCTGACACCACAGAATAGTTGGCCAAGGTTCCCTGTATGCACAGGACTTCTCATTCTTTAACATGTTGCTAATATTCTCCTTCTCTCACCAGGGCATGGCTGCCCACTCAAAGAGATCACCTCCTTAAGTTAGCTTCTCATCAAAGGGCTTGAGGACAAAGAGATTTCCTAGATAGGTTTCTGACAATTAGGACTGTCAGTCACATCACTCAAGTGAGTCATATGCTATCTGTCCTTAGCTACAAGGGTCCCAGATTCCCTATCTGCCTCCAAAAAGTATACTGAGATGACCTCTGAAGCAATTACACACACCTGCAGAAAAAGTCCCTTGTTCCTTTGTTCCTCCAGCAACTTCAGAGCAATGTATATGGAGGTGGGGTTAGAGGAACATCAAGGTTTCACCTTGTCAGAATCTCCATAGGGTCATAAAGGACAAATCTGTCCAGAATACAGAGAGGAACAAGAATTGTGTGCTTACTCGGTATCTCTCCTAAGGGGAAGAAAAAAGAAAGAAGATAAACCTGTGTCTCTCTGTATTGGAGGCTAGGAGTTCATGAAGGGAAAAGAGACCCAAGAAAAGAGAAGACAAAATGAGATGCTAATTCTTGGACAGCGCCAAGCTGATGGCTCTCCGTTCTGTAGGGTCTTTTTTTTTTTTTTTTAAAAGCAATTGGGGTTAAGTAACTTGCTCAAGGTTACATGGCCAGGTGTTTCTGGGTGGGTGCTAAGTGTCTGAGCCCTGGATTCGATCTCCAGGTCATCCCGACTCTGGAGCCGGTGCTCTTACTCGCTGAGCCACCTGGCCACCCCTAAGCAATTGGGGCTAAGTAACTTGCTCAAGGTTACACGGCCAGGTGTTTCTGGGTGGGTGCTAAGTGTCTGAGCCCGGGATTCGATCTCCAGGTCTTCTCAACACTGGAGCCGGTGCTCTTACTTGCTGTGCTACCTGGCCGCCCCTGTTCTGTAGGGTCTTGCTGGACTTCTGGGGTTAGGCAGTCAAGCCGACTGGCTTCTTGGAAGGGTTCCCTTCCATGTAACCTGGCTTTCTGGAAGAAAAAAAAGCAGCAAATCTGGGCTCAGGCCCTCCCCTTTTACACACAGCTTAACCTTCTCTTTGAAGCTTGAAGTTTGGCCGAAAGCCCAAAGGCCTTGGGGAGCAATGGAGAAGGTTGAATCTGAAGCTATTTTCTAAGGTTTTAAAGTGTTTTATCGGCCCAGTCAGGCCTCTGGGAGAGAGCCACAAGACTTGGGGGAAGATATGAGATGAACAACACACTCCCCTTTGACCTCTCAGGCTGGTGACCACTCCTTCAGAAACCCTTCTCCAGACCTCACTCCCACCTGTCTTCTCTCTAACCCCGCCCCGACTCAAGCTAGCCTGCTCCCCACCTCTGGAGACCATTTCTTTCTGCTACCTCCAGGCCTCCCAAGGGAGAAAGAACCGTCTCCTGGCCTGCTTCGGCAGCTCAACGCGCAGGCCGAAGCACACGTACGCGGACACACGTATGCACACACACAAACACACCCTTGCCCTAAACAAAAACCCGCTGACATTACAAGGGGGCGAAGCGAAAAGGCCAGCCCCCCACCCCCTTACTCCAATGGGCGCCAAGTCCCGGATGTGGCCAAGCCAAGCCGCGCTCCCGGGCCTGCTTGTTTACTCGCTGCGCTCCGCACGGCCCCCTCCCCTCCCCCTCTCTCCCCGCCTCCCCTCCTCCCCCCAACAGCCGGATGGCGCAGCAAGCGCAGGGGGCGCAAAATCCACCCCACCCCCTCCTTCCACGTTTGAACAAAAACCCCAGAGACAAAAGTCTTCGTGCGAAGGGCCTTACCCGACTTCTAAAGCCGAAGGCGTCTGGGCCTTTTAATCCGCCATTAGCGTTTAAATCTTGGAAGGCAAAGGAGGACCCAAGAGCAGAAGGAGGAGGAGGAGGAAGAGGAGGAGGTGGAGGGGAGGGGGAGGGAGGAAGAAAAGTAGCCCCACGCACAAAAGAAAAGTTGTTGGTTTTCTCCTCGGTGAGCCTGGCAGGAGCGAGGGGGCTGGCGGCGGGCCAGGCGTGCGTCACGGCCCGCAGTCTGCTCTCTTTAAAGGCGCAGCGAGCCCAACTCCTCTCGCCGCCGCCGGGAGAGCCCTCCGCCCAGGCGCGCTCCTCCCAGGCGGGGGTGGGGGGCGGCCGCTGGGGGAGGCCCGGGCTGCGGGGGCTGGCTGGGGGGGG
>NW_027187296.1:7183741-7313032 GCF_028583685.1 Petaurus breviceps papuanus | reverse complement strand
CATCAGTGAGAGTTCAGCCGGCTCCCCCGGGCCGACGGACTCCCCACAAGGATCAGCTGAGCCTTCAGCAAGTCTAGGAAGCCTTCAAGGGCTGGATGGTACGTCTTTTGTGTAGCAGGGCACAGAGCCAATGCAGGCTAAAAAGGTCTTTTAAGTGAGTCGGGTTCCTGCTGGTGCAGGGCTTCTGCCTTTAAACACACAGACACAGACATAACACAGTTCCGCTGGTGCCACCAGCTCTAGGACATGGCTGCCATTCAAATCCATTCCCCAAAAGAATTCCCACTGCTCCATACCTTTAGCTTGGCAAGGCCAAGTTCCAGGCTGTCTGCTCCTCCCCCTCAGCTACCCGGAACAAAAATGATTCTGGCCCCAGTGTGCAGGCTGCTACTCTCCCGGACAAGCTACTATGGGCTATTGTCCAGTGTGGAATGGCTGACAAAACCCCAGCAGAGCTGCCAGAACCTAATCCCCTGTTCTGCTGTGCATCTATGAGGAGGGGCTGGAAGTGCCAGGGAACAGAAATAGGGACTAGGACCAAAGCTCACTAGTGTCCCCCAAGTCTATATGTCAGTGCTCATCTCAGGTATGGCAGAAACAGCAACAGATCAGAGAGAGTCCTGTGCAACATTCTATGGAGAAGGCTTGCCATGCAAAAACCATGAACCAGGAAGTTCTGAAACATTATCTTGTACAAACAATCGAAGAAGGATCACTAGATTTAGCAATCAGGAAACCTGGATTTTAATCCTATACTTCCTAGCTAGTCTCAGTTTCCTTATATATAAAATGGAGATAGCAACACCGTACCATCTACCGTGCAGGATTGTTATGAACAAAGTGCTTTGTAAATCTTATAGCATTATAAAAATGTAAATCATTTATGTGCTACTGTAGAAGTGGCTAAGTACAGCAGAACGCTCCCAAACAAGCAGTGTTTCCTCCTCTCCTCAGCCTGTTCCAGAATATGCTAAGACCGACTGGACTGGATATCAGCTTAGGCCTGGCATTCAAGATTTTCTACTTTCTGACTGTAACTTATTTACCTTTCTCACCTACAAAACACCTCTGGCTCTGGCCCATCATGTCTATAAACTGTCTACAACAAAAGCTTTGGAATTCCTGTCTCAGCATACCAGTTCATGCCATTTTTACAGTGGGAAAAATGAGTTTGCTATCAAAAACAGTGTCCAAGCAGAGGTGAGGGGAGGCTTATCTACATAGAAGGTGGAACTAGATAACCTTTAAATACCCCTTTAACTGTGAGAAATAACTAGAAAAATGCTCTTCTTCTTCTCCTGTCTATCTGAACCTTAAATTCAAATCCCAGGCTCTATAATCTTGAGCAATTCATTTTGCCTCTCTAAGCCTGTTTCCTCTTTTTAAAAAAGGAGTATTAAGCTTTAAGACCTACACTGGATTCTAAGTGCCAATATTTCTGTGAAGCTATCTCTCACTATCCCACTCTACTGTGAACTGTTCCTCCTCCGAACAATTACTATCTGTATCATTTGTTTGACACATCATCTATTTGCCTGATATTACATGTGTCTGTCTCCCCCAAAAAGCATAGAGGTTTTCTGAAGGTAGGGATGATGTTTTAAAAGCCATGACCTAGATGAGGTCAGCCAGAACAAAACTGTTTTGCACTAATGTTAATATAGTATGACCAACTGGTCAGAGTGAAGCAACTCATTCTCAGCAGCCTCCCCCTTCCTCCAGGGGTCTTGAGTGGCTTTCTCTCCTCCTAGAAGGTTTCTTGAGAGGCTGCTGGCCCCAAATCCCTGCACTCTGCTCACTGGCTCCTCTCTGTTCCTCCTCCTCCTCATCTCCCCTAAGATTTCTCCCTTTCCCCTATCCTCCAAATCTGGAATAAAAAGTGTTAAGTATAAATATAAGTAAATATATATATAGTATGACCAAGCCCCATCAGTCTTAGATTCTTGGCTGGATCTGTGATGTTATGAAGTTTATACATCATCAAGTATTTATTAAGCTACTATGTGCCAGGCACTGTTATTTAATATGGGTAATTGGTCCAGTGGCACAGATCTTAGTCCCTTTGCAGTCCACTATCTTGTGTAATTCCCAACTACATCTTTCCATAAACCTTCCATAACAGAAAAGAATGAACTCTAGAAATGCAAATTCCCTCTACTCTTTGAGGGATGATCCTCTGAAGAGTGACCTGGGAGCCCTTCAAAAAACAGCCTATCAGGAAACAATTGCTAAGTAAGCTCACAGCAGTGCCTATAAATGTTGAGATATCCACCTTCCATACCACCTTTAAGATGGAGAAGAATGGAATACCACTCATCAAGCCTCCAATTCCCTCTATTATCAATAAATTCAAAGGTACATAAAGGATGGAAGAAAAAAAATAAACATTTATATAGTGTTTGCTATGAGTCAGGCACTATGCTAAGCACTTTACAAATATGATCTCATTTGACCTTCATAACAACCTCAGGAAGTAGGTGCTATTATGATCCCTATCTGTGAGGAAACTGAGGCAAACAGAGATTAAGTGTCTTGCTGTAAGGGTTATGGGATTTAAAGATCTTCCATGCCCCGTTGGACTTGCTGACGTAGCAGGAAGGGGCGGAGCAAGAGGAAGCGGAAGCCAAGCTAGCGTTCCTGCGGTGGCTGGTGGTGGTGGCGGAGGCCGCGGCAGCAGCAGCAGCAGAGGCAGTGGCAGCGCAAAGCCCTTTTTGACTTAGCCAGAATTTCTGCTAAGGACTCCTGCTGAGGACTGCCAGGGGCCGGAGCTGCTGGGAGTGCGCTTCCCGGACGCTGGGTGATTGCTGTGAGTGGGGAGAGGAGGACCTTTGACTGAGGTAGCCTGTTCTGTTTTAAAGGCTTGAAAATGTGGGTGCTTTCTACTTTATCTACCTGTGCCAATATCATAACTACTCTGATGGCTTTCACTTTCTGGTTTTGGGACTCAGTCTTTTGGTATCTTAATAAATTTTCTAGTTTATTTCCCCATATGGCAAGCATGACGTATTTTGTAATGGATAATTATATCAGCATATTTGTAATCTCCATAGGCATTGTGAATATGGCATTGCTGATACACTTGCCCAGGGTCATACTGCTAGTATGTGTCTCAAGTCCACATTTAAACTCAGCTCTTTCTGACTCCAGGTCCAGTATTCTATCCATCTAGCTCCTTCACCCACCCTAGCCTAGAGCAGGGAAGGAAGAATTGATGTTATCATTATAAAAATTATCATAGAATGAAGGTACAGAAAGATCTTAAAGGTCTTCTAGTCCAATCTCTTCATTTTGCAGAAAAGGAAAGGGGTCCAGAGAAGAGAGATGCCTCAGTCACTTGCAAGTAAGAAGTGGAGGCAGGACCCAAACCCAGGTCTTCTGACTTAAAAGTCCAGTCTACTTTCCACTATATCCTCCTCCTTCTAAAAGATGTAAAAACTGAATAGTATGAATTTTAGCCATGCAATGACCTGGTTCCTAAAATAATATGCTCCTGCTCCCTGTAATATTGATTTTCTAAATTCCTAGAACCAATAACATTACTGGATATGCCTTAACACCTTTGTGCTCTTGGACATAACTACACGTGCAGTATTTGGATGACTAAGAGGGCTCCAATCAGCTATATTTGGCCATCAAGATTCCAAATTCAAACCTACCAAAGAATAACATATTTCTATGCCAACCTGAAGCTGCAAAACATTTTATGGCAATCCTCTAATTGTAGCTATGACAAGTATCACCATTTTACATATGCAAAAACTATAGCTCAGTGTGATAGTAATGGTATTTAAAGATTCCCCTGTATAGGCTTGGTTTTTGGTTTGATTGTGTTAAAACCCAGAGCTTGTTAATCCCACCTGTGGGATGGACTTGTTGACATGAAAAGAAAGTCCTGAACTGGGAGGAGCTGTCCTGAACTGGGAGTAGCTGGTGACATAGAGGATTGCTGAGGGCCACTTTGAATTGCCCTGGACTTTTGAGACCTGCCCCCAGAGCTGCCAAGGACTGAGGAGACATGGCTGTTTTGCTGGTACTTTGTCTGTCTGTTTTGATGTTGTTTTGCCAGATTTGTCCACTGGTGAAAGACAGTCCTGTTGTTGAAGTCCTGGAACCTGGCTGTTGGTTAAGAGCTCCTGAGACTGTCCTGCAGACAGAGAGTGAATACTGTCCACTGGTGAAGGACAGTGCTGTTGTTGCAGGGGTCTGGGAACCTTTCTGTTGGTTCAGAAGCCCTGAAGAAGGATTTTCTTGTTGTATGTTTACAGAAATCCTGGGAGAGGGTTTTGCTAATGTTTTCAGGGGTCCTAGGACTGTTCTGCAGACTGAGGATGAATTAATGAAGAGACTGGCAATGTATCTTGTGGCCTTGCTAAGCTTTGTCTCCCCAGGAACAAAGATGAAGAAAAGACCTCCATTTGGGTACTAAGTGCTGTGCTTAAACTTGTTGTAACTCTGGGGTAGATTCAATTGTGATCCTGGGGTGGGGAACTTTTGACCTTTTTGTGTTCTATGATTGAACAAATGAATGTACTTTACTTTTGCTTGGAAACTAATCTCCATTTGAGAAGAGGGGCTTTGTGATGATTTAAATGAAGGTACAGCCTAGGGGTGGAGTAGTATTTAGAACTGGGACTTTGTAATTGATTGAATGAATATAAGGTCCTGGGGTGGGGTAGTACTTGGAGATTATTTAATCACACTTAGTAAATGCAGTATTTTGAATGATGTCATATTTTGACCTTCTCTGTTCTTAATTTGTCACTGAATAAAATGGAGAGCACCTATGCTGGTATTCTGAACCTTGGGAAGTTGCCTTTGCTTGGTATTACATTACATTATGGTGTAGTCGGCAAGGAGTACAAAGCATAGTGCCTCTATTTGTTCCAGGATCCGTGGCCATTTAGATTGAGATTGTAGGGCTAAGGATCCTGGAGGGGTGGAAACCTTCATTTAGTCCATCACAAAGGGGGGGTCATCCTTGATGCCCCTTCAGGACTCACCCTGATAATCTAGCTTAAACTGGCACAGGGTCGGGGGTAGGGGTCGGGGGAAGGAAGCCAAATGTCTTCTACCTTTCTTCTCTCCCTATATAGAGCTCTGGGAAGCTAGGATGTTCCCCAATAATTATATGATCTGGACATGTGTGCATGGACGCAGGCATGTACACAGACACGCATACTCATACATAAGGGGGATGAGGAACAGACAAATCCTTGCACTAAGGTAAGTTTCCTATACTTCCCACAGTATTCATATAATATCCCTAGTGGTCCCAGAGTTGCCCCACATGCCATCCCCTCACCTGCCTCTGTCACTCTTTTCTCTGACCCTCTAACTCCAAACCACATGCACTGGATTCAGGACAAAGGTTAAGTCCCCATCAGGCTCCCTTCCCCTGTCACTTTCCTCCATCAATAAGGAGACTATTAAAGCTCATGTCAATGGAGGGGAAAAAACTCTCTAAGAAATGGATAAGTGGAAAATAGCTAAAAGACTCTGACAAACTAGATAACAAAATCTGGCACTTTTAAGCACTATGTCTCACTACTAGATTTAAAAAAAAAAAGGTACTGCATCTCAGTGAAGTATGGCAGCCTTCCACAGTCCTATATTAAAGCTATGTTGCATGGCTGTAGCAGCAAGCACCCCAAGCATCCTCAGGGTGGCTGCCCATACAGGTTCTTGGATCTGCTTTGTTAAAGGAAAGCAACTCAAAATGGGTTAACAAGCTTACTTTAATCAGTCAGACATATATCGTTTACCTTGTTCAGGGGAAAAAGGTCAGCACCCCGAACTTCAAAGTATACAGGCAGAATTATCAAGACAGAAATAGATCAAGTAGACAGATTTCCAAACTGTCCAACCATTACATCCATACCCAGTCAACATCTGGGTTTTTCAAAGGGGGGGGGGGGCCTGGACAACGGCTTCCCAGTATCCAGATCAAATCACAGAACACTTCTCAAAGTGAGCCCCCAAAACAAAGCTACATATCAGCCTTCTCCTGGCTCAGAGAATGTAACAACCTTATTGACCAACTGGCCAATCAAAAAGTATCTACTGAAAAACAAGCCTCCCACCCCAGGCTTCAGGTGCACTTTAGCCTGGGGGCAGGGAAGATCTTCCAAATTTGCATTCCCATTACAATGGCCAGTGGCTGAGTTCTCAGAAGTCCCTCTCTAGTTAGCAGACCATCAAAATGGACCTCCTCATCAGAGCACCCCAAGGACTACAGCCAGTTTCCCCAGTCTCTCTGGAATCAGAGAATTTGGAACTGAAGATCACAGATGAGACAGCATCACAAAAAACACTTGACTGGGAATTCAGAAGACTGGCCTTTTCAGTCAGATTACATGTTACCTCCTTTGTGCCTTATGTTCCAGCCAAAATGAATTAGTCTGTTACTTGAACTCCTTGCCCTTGGCTGCACTATTCCCTGTCCCTTTTCCTCCCCCACTGCATCTCTATATGTTGAATTTGACCCACACGACCCCAATTAAAGGCTGCCTTTTCCACCCAGCATACTTTCTGTGATTTTCCTGAACAGATCTGATTTTTCTGTCTTTAAATGGCATTATACTGGAACCTTTTTCATGCTCTTAAGTCATTTCATACTGTACTGGAACTATGTGCCCATGTCTTGTAACCCCACCCACAGCGTGAAGACTGAGAGCCATATTATTCATTATAACACTGTATTTGTAGCCTATTCACTGGATAGAAATAGAGATTGAAACTGGAATTTCATTGTTACCTGGAACTCTCCAGTAAATAAACTTTTTCTAACAATACAAGCCAGAGCCTCCTCTGCAAACTTAAAGGTCTTGGAGAATTACTTAGTGCATTGAGAAGCAAAATGATGTGCCCAGGGTTATATGACCAGTGTCCGAGATGAGACTTGGGTAACTAGGTGGTATAATGGACAGAATGCTGAACCTCGAGTAATACAGACCCAAGTTCAAATCTGACTTCAGACTCTTAGTAGCTGTGTGATCCTGAGCAAGTCACTTAACATCAGGTTGCCTCAGTTTCTTCAACTGTACATAGTGATAATAGCACATACCTTGCAGGGTTGTTGTAAGGATCAAATGAGATAACAAAGTGCCTGGCACATAGTAAGCCCTGTATTTTGTTGTTATTGTACAGTCATTTCTGTCATGTCCAATCCTTTATGACCCGATTTGGGGTTTTCTTTTTTTTTTTTAATTTGTTTTAGTTTTTAATATTCATTTCCACAAGACTTTGAGTTACACATTTTCTCCCCATCTTTCCCCTACCCCCACCCCAAAATAGGGAGCCTACTGAATACCCCTTCCCCCAATCTGCTCTGTCTTATATCCCCCTCCCTTCCCACCTCTAACTTTCTGGTAGGACAAGATGGATCTCTATACCCCAGTCCCTGTATATCTTATTTCCCAGTTGCATATACAAAACAATTTTTTTAAACATTTGTTTTTAAAACTTTGATGTCCAGATTCTTTCCCTTCTTCCTCCCTCACCCAGACACATTGGGAAGATAAGCAATTCAATATAGGTTGTACATGTATCATTACACAAAGCGTTTCCATAGTAGTGATATTGTGAAACACTAACTATATTTCCCTCCATCCTATCCTGCCCCCCACTTATTCTATTTTCTACTTTGACCCTGTCCCTTTTCAAAAGTGACTGCTTCTAACTATCCTCTCCCCCAATCTGCCCTCCCTTCTATCACCTCCCCATCCCTTTCCCCCCCTGCTTTCTTGTAGGGTAAGATACCCAACTGAGTGTGTATGTTATTTCTTCCTTAAGCCAAATTCAATGAGAGTAAGGTTGACCCATTTCCTTTCATCTTCCCGCTCTTCCCCTCCATTGTAAGTTTTCTCTTTCCTCTTTTATATGAGATAATTTACCCTATTCTATCTCTTCCCTTCTCCTTCTCTCTATTCCTCTCTCACCTCTTAATTTTATTTTTTGATATCATTCCTTTCTATTCAACTGATCCGGTGCCCTCTATGTATATATACATATACACACATACACATACTCACATATGTATTTATACACCCATACACCCTCCTATATATACATATACGTATGCATACTTTTTATATATACACACATATATATATACATATATGTACATACACACACATATATTCCCTTCAACTGTTCTCATACTGAGAAAAGTCTCATGAGTTAGAATTATCGTTTTTCCACATAGGAATGTAAATAGTTCAACTTTAATAAGTTCCTTATGATTTCTTTTTCCTGTTTACCTTCTCATGCTTCTCTTGCTTCTTGTACCTGAATGTCAAATTTTCTATTCAATTCTGTTTTTTTTTTCACCAAGAATGCTTGAAAGTACTCTATTACACTGAATGACCATATTTTCCCTGAAATATAATATTCAGTTTTGCTGGGTAGGTGATTCTTGGTTTTAATCCCAGCTCCTTTGACTTCCGGAATATCATATTCCAAGCCCTTCAATCCCTCAATGTAGAAGCTGCCAGATCCTGGGTTATCCTGATTGTGTTTCCACAATATTCAAACTGTTTCTTCTTGGCTGCTTGTAATATTTTCTCCTTGATCTGGGAATTCTGCAACCTGGCTATAATATCCCTAGGAATTTTCTTTTTGGGGTCTTTTTAAAGAGGTGATAGGTAGATTCTTTCAACCTCTATTTTCCCCGCAGGTTCTAAAACATCAGAGCAATTTTCCTTGAGAATTTCTTGAAGAATGATTTTCTAGATTCTTTTTTTGATCATGGCTTTCAGGTAGTGCAATAATTTTTAAATTATCTCTCCTGGATCTATTTTTCCAGGTCAGTGGTTTTTCCGATGACATATTTCACATTGCCTTCTATTCTTTCATTTGTTTGGGCCTGTTTTATAATATCTTGATTTCTTATAAAGTCATTAGCTTCCATATGCCCTAATCTAATTTTGAAGGAATTATTCTCTTCAGTGAGTTTTTGAAATTCCTTTTTCATCTGGGCAATTTGACTTTTTAAGGCATTCTTCTCCTCATTGGCTTTTTGAGCCTCTTTTGCCATTTGAGTTAGTCTTTTTTTAAGGTGTTATTTTCTTCAGTATTTTTTGGGGGGGTCTCCTTTAGCAGATTGTTGACACACTTTTCATGATTTTTTTTTTTGCATCATTTTCATTTCTCTTCCCAATTTTTCCCCCACTTCTCTTGATTTTCAAAATTCTTCTTGAGCTCCTCCATGGTGTGAAACCAATTCATATTTTTCTTAGAAGCTTTTGATGCAGGAATTTTTGACTTTGTTGACTTCTTCTGGTTCCATGTTTTGATCCTTTTTGTCCCCAAAAAAGGACTGTATGGTCTGACTGTGCTTCCTCTGCTTGCTCATCTTGCCAGTTAATTACTTGACTTTTGAGCTCTTTGCCACGGTAGAAGTCTGCTTCCAGAGTGGAAAGAGCTTTGTCCCAAATCTCTGGGGTTTTCACAAATGTTGTTAGAAGTGTGAGGAGGGTGCCCTCTCTACGGCCTCCACAAGCTCTGGCATACTGGTGTTTCTCACACCAGGCCCACCATCCAAGAAAGAGACCCAGATCCAAGCAGGTCAAAGCAAGAGTGATTATCCTCTGAATGGTTGCTTGGTCCCCCCACCATCTGCAGTCCAGGAGCTCTGGAGGCAGTCACATGGCAGCAGCTATAGCTGCCGTACCTCTGCCACCTCTCACTCTGGGGGCAGGGGGCCTGACCATGCTCTTCCATCACTCAGTTCCAACAGAGTTCCCCACTGACCTTTTGCTTTCTCTTTGGCATTTATGGGTTGAGCAGTCTGGAAACCACGGCTGCTGGTAATTCACTATCCTGAAGTCTGCTCCAGCCAGTCTGGGCCACCCCGGGTCCAGGCCAACAGCTCTTGTGGGACTATGCTCAGCTCCCAGCCTGGTGCGATAAACCCTTCCTGCTGGCCTGCTGGGCTGCCTTTGTTTCTCTCTGTCACTTTGTGGGTTCTATAGCTTTAAATAAAATTCTTTTAGAGTCATATTTTACAGGTATTGGAGGTGGCTGGTGTGGGAGCTTGAGCAGTTTCCTCCTTCTACTCCACCATCTTGGCTCCTCCCCCTCTGGGGTTTTCTTGCAAAGGTACTAGAGTGGTTTGCTCATTCCTTCTTCAGCTCATTTTACAGATGAGAAACTGAGGCAAACAGCAGGGTTAAAGTGACTGGCCCAGGGTTACACAGATAGTGTCTGAGACCAGATTTGAACTTAGGAAGATGAGTCTTCCTGACAACATCTAGTCAACCATTTATGCATTTCCCACTAGGCTGCACTAAATTGCATTCTTCCAGACTTCTCTTTCATACCCTAGAGCTGAGTCACCTGCTTCCCTGCCTGTCCTCCCACTCCTTATTAAAGGAGCGGTCACTGACTGACCATAGTGCCGATCCTCTTTTGTATGACCATGAAAAATTCGTTCAACATTCCTGAGCCTCATTTTCTTCATCTTTAAAACAATGATGATGATGATGATACTTATACTTCCTACATTACAGGTCATTGAAATAAAAATGTTTTGTAAACCTTAAGGAAGAAAAATAAATTGTCTAGTTCAAATTCCATTTTCATATCTAAGAAAAGTGAAGTAAAAAGATATTATGTGAAATCTCTGATCAAATACCTTTTCACAGCAGGAAAAAGCCCAGTTGGCTCATCTTTGCATTTAAAATCTTTTAGACATTTACTAGCTATATGACCCTGAGAAGGTCACTTAACCATGACTGCCTCTTTAAAAAAAAATACTATTGTACTGTAAGAAATGATGAAAAGGACAGTTTCAAAGAAACCATAGAAGACTTGTATGAACTGATACAGACTGAAGTGGGCAGAACCAGAATAATTAACAACACTGTAAAAAATAATTTTAAAATACTTAGAACTTGATAAAAATAACAACCAACAACCATGATTCCAAAGGACTACTGATGAAGTATTCTGCTTATTTCCTGACAGAGAGATAATACTCAAGAGGTAAAAAAATTTTAAAACTGTGCCTGACCAATGTGGGAATCTGTTTTGTTTGACTATGCATATTTACAAGGGTTGTGTTTTAATTTTTTCCATGTTAGGAAAGGAAGGCACAAGAAATGCTTGTTTACTGAAAAAAAATCAAAAGTAAACAAAACCTTCCACAATCCAGCCCCAATATACTTTTCTAGACTTATTACTTCCAAATCACTACATCTCCATCCTGCCACATCTAACCTAATGCCTCTCAAAATCTGTTTCAACTTAGACATTCCCAATGCAGCCATCCTGGTCCAGACCCTCATTACCTCTCACTTATAGATTAATTCAATAATCTCTAAATTAGTCTCCTTTCTAGTCTCCCCTGTCTCTAATTCATTTTACATATGCCTGCCAAAATAAACTTTCTAATACATAGGTCTGATATAAAAAGGGGTCCAAATAATCCCACCCAGATCCTCTTCCAGGTGTAATAATCTCGTGTCATAATTCAGCTATCTAATTAATCTTCACTGGTTCTGCTATAGAATAAAATTCAATATTTGAGTGTCCACAACATGGCACCAACTTACCTTTCCCCTCTTATTTCCCACTGTTATCCATGCCCTCTACCTCCACCCCCAGCTACCCTATATTTAAGCCAAATTAGATGACTCATTTCCTGGACCAGCCTGGAATGTTTCCACCTCTGGTTTTGCTGGGTTTGTTTCCTATTCCTGGTATGCCATACCCCTGCATTGCTACTTTTCAAAATTCTATGCATTCTTTAAGACCCTCCTTAATAATAGTCATATTTATATACTACCTCACAGTTTGACAGTTTCAAAGTTGGAAGGGACCTCAGGGGTTCAAATAATATCTTTGCAAGAATCTACTACATAACTTGCCTGACAAGTGATTTCTCAACTTTTGCTTGAAAACCCAACGAGAGTAAACCTACCACTTCTCAAGCAGCCCATTCCAAATGTTAGGGATTGTTTTGTTATCTCAAGCCCAAATTTCCATATTCCTAGTTTTATCCTGTAGGGCTACACAGTACACATCTATTCTCTGTTCCATGTGATAAGACTTTTAAATAGCTGAAGAAAGCTATCATGTCCCTTAAAGGTCTCACTGCTAAACATTCCCAGTTTTTCCAACCCATTTTCATAAAGCATGATCACAAGGAACTTACGGTATTGGTTACCCTACTGCTGACACTCTTTACCATAACAGTGTTGATCCAAAAACGTGGTGTCTAGAACTAAACACAATACTTTAGGTGTAGTATGATCAGGACATACTATAGCCAGACTTTAGTCATCTTTGTCCCAAAAACTAGAAACTTTGCCCCAGAAACCAGTCTCAATGAGACTGGATTAGTTTTTGCAACTGTCATATCACACTATTGACTCACTATAAGTTTGCAAACCACTAAAATGTCCAGACTTTTTTTTAGATCTACTGTATACACTATACAATTCTCCCATCTTGGAGTTACAAAATTGATAATTCTGAATTTTATGTTTATCCCCATTAAATTTCACTTTAATTAAATTCAGCCCCATTTTATCCTGTCAAGATCATTTTGAATCCTTTCAACTAGTGTGCTACCCATTCCACCTTTATTTATCTACACATCTGATAAACATTCCATCTCCACCTTTAGGCAAGTCATTCATAGAATCAGAGAACCTGAGAGGTAGAAGAGACCCCAGTGGTCATGAAGTTTAACCCAATCACACATGAAAGAGACCCCTATTATAACATGCCTGACAAATATAGACTGTCTAGCCTCTGCCTGAAAACCTCTAAGGAAGGAAAACCCACCATCTCTTAAGGTAACCCAACCTACTTTTGGAAAGTTTTCCCTAACATAAGACCTGAATTTGCTTCTTTTCAACTTCTGCCACTGTTCCTGGTTCTAACCTCCAGAGCATTCTTCTACATGACAGCCTTTCAAATACTTAAAGACAGCCATCATGTCTCACATGAGTTTTCTCCAGGCTAAATATGCCTAATACATTTAATTGATTCTCATATGTCATGGAATCAAGGGCCAACATTATGGTTGTCCTGCTCTGGACATTCTCCAGCTTACCAAGGTCTTTCTTAAACTGTAGTGCCCAGAAATATAATATAACCCTCCAGATGAAGTCTGACAAGGGTAGAGCATGGGTCAGCTATGAATTTCCTATTCCTGGAAGTCTGACAAGGGTAGAGTATGGGTCAGCTATGAATTTCCTATTCCTGGATATCATGCTTCTCTTAATGCAGCTGAAATTTGAATTTGCTTTTTTGGTTGTCACATCACATTGCTGACTCATTAACTCAGCACACAGGCCACTAAAACACTCAGATTTTTTTTAGAACAATTGCTGTCTAATCATGTCTCCCCATCTTGTATTTGTGAAGCTGATTTTTTAAACTTAAATTGTACTTCATTTATCCCCTACTAAACTTTATCTCATCAGATTCAGCAGAATGTTCTAGCCTGTCAAGATCTTTTTGCATCCTCTTTCCTCCAGTGTGTTAGCTTTCTCTCACAGCATTATGTCATCTTCAAATTTGAAAGATGTGCTGTCTATGTCTTTATCCAAGGCATAAATGTTAAAATTGATAAAATGTTAAACAGTACAGGGTAAAGCAAAAAGATTCATGGGGGACTCCACAAGAGATTTCCTATCATGCTGACACTGAAGCATTAGCAACTACTTTTTGAGTCCGGCTATTCAATCAGTTCTGAAATCATCTTATTGTATTGTCATCTAATCCAGAGATCTATTTAGATTTCTCTTATCTTCTCCACAAGAATAAAATGAACTAATCAATTAAACATTATTTTTAATTTAAAAAATTAAAAACAAAAATAAAATGAACTACTTCACTCAAAGTTAAACTCTAAGCATCCTCTCTCATTTATTAGTTTAGCAGTCCCATCAAAACAGGAAATGAGATTCGTCTGGCGTGACCTTTTCTGATGAAGCCATGTTAGCTCTTTGTAATCACTGCATCTTCTTCTAGCTTCCTTCATGAACCAATAGAGACTTTTCCCAAGAGAAGTCAAGGTTCACTGGCTTGTAGTTTGCAGGCTCTGTTCTTTCCCTTTTTTGAAAATCAGTACATTTACCCTTCTCCAACTTTGTGGTAGCTCTCATTTTTCATGATCTTTCAAATGTCACTGGCAGGGCCCAGTAATCACAGATTGGCTAATTCTTGCACTAACCAAGGATGTAGCTCATCTGGGTCAAGATACTTGAATTCATCAGGACAACTAGATACTCTTTTAGTATTCTCTTATCTTAGGTATTAATTAGTCATTTTTTCCCTTTCATTTTCATTGGAAACTGCATTCTCTTTGACAGAGAAAACAGAAAAGCAAAAATCAAGCATCTTTTCCTTTGCTCTGTTGTCAATTATCATTGGATCATCCACTCCATGTCCTACCCCTTTTTTGATGCTCCCTTTCTTTCAATATAGCTTTAAAAAAACAAAAATAACCAACTCTCTTTTCGTTGTCCTTAGTTTTCCACACCAGCCCCTGCTCTTTATGAGCTTGAACACTCCTGACACTATCTTTACTGGACCACGTTATGCTCTTAAATTCATCTCGATACCTATCTGGTCTTCCTTCACTTTTCTGTACATTTCTTTTAAAACTCTAAGTTGCTTGGTAAAGTTCCATTTTTTAAAAATGTTAAACATTATGATCCCTAGGACATACTGCTGAACACCTCAACCCATTAAATAGCAATTCTTTGGATGAAGTCTGTCAACCAATTCTCAAGTCACCAAAAAATACTACTGTATAGAGCTCAGTGGTTTCCAAAGTGCTATGGGCAAGACAAAACACTGAGGTGTGGGGGAAAAATACTGGAACTTTTATTTCAAATAAGAAATACATTAAGGGCCTTTTCCGCCTGCACCCCCTTCCCCCACCAAGCACTGCGCTCCAGCCCCCACAGCGTTAGTACCGCTGCCGCCACCTCCCCTGCCATGATCATCTACCAGGACCTTATCAGCCATGATGAGATGTTCTCTGACATTTACAAGATCCCAGAGATCGAGAATGGGCTGTGCCTGGAGGTGGAGGGGAAGATGGTCAGTAGGACAGAGGGTACCACTGATGATTCACTCATCGGCGGAAATGCCTCTGCTGAAGGTCCTGAGGGTGAAGGAACAGATGCCACTGTAATCACTGGAGTTGACATAGTAATAAACCACCATCTGCAAGAAACTAGTTTCACAAAAGAATCCTACAAAACAGTACATCAAAGACTATATGAAATCAATCAAAGGCAGATTTGAAGAACACAAGCCAGATAGAGTAAAACCTTTTATGATGGGAGCTGCAGAACAGATCAAACACTTCCTTGCTAATTTTAAAAACTCAGTTCTTCATAGGCAAAAACATGAATCCAGATGGCATGGTGGCTCTCTTGGACTTCCATGAGGATGGTGTGACTCCATATATGATTTTCTTTAAGGATGGTTTAGAAATGGAGAAATGTTAACGAATTCAGCTGATTACTTTGAATCACCTGTCATCATAAGTGGCTGCTGCTTTTTGTCATATACACAACACCAGAACTTGGACAAACTTGGACTGATGTCATCTTAAGCTTTATTCATTTATTTCTGACCTTGATTTATTTGGAGTGGAAGCATAAAATAAAATGCATTTAAACCCATTTGAGAGAATTCCTATTGGTCTAATGTTTTTTAAGCTCAAATTACAGTAACTTGCTACAGCTGTACCTCAAGGATCATTGTAGAGATCATTGCCTGGTTTTAGGTTACTTTTCAGCATAAGACTCTTCAGATAGACTTTTCTACAGTTGACTGCTTGTGAAAAAGGGAAGAGACGCCCACAAATGTGCCAACAATATGAAGTGGACCTTTCTACATTTTCATTTCATCTACAAGCTAAAGTAGAGTTAACTCTGGAAGAGATTACATCCAAACTGAATAAAATGAAACCAAGTAAAACTAAAAAAAAGAAAGAAATACATTAAAATTTACTAACCCTTAATAAAAGGACACTTGTATTCTCTCCTAATCCATATGTCAGAGAGCTATGTGTCAAGTATACCATAAGACACATGCAAAAGGAAGAGAAGGTGCAAAATGTAGAGGGGTTGGCAATGGAACCCTCACTACTTTGCTCACTTTTAGAATATAGTGACTGACATATTGCAGTTTATGTATACCTGTTAAGTGGATTTATGTTAAGTAGACTGCCTAGTTTTAATTAAACAAACCCTCACAAAATGAACAAGTGGTTTTTAAAAATTTTTTGCAAAGACACTAAAGATTGAAGATAATACTAATAATGCGAGTGGATATAAACAATAGGAAAATGGAATAGCTGATTTTTTTTCTTCTGGTATGAGATCACTGTCAGCCATATTATAAGGTATAAAACAATGACAGCCCCCCAAATCTGAAATTATTAAGATTATTTGAAATATGGATTTATAATCATTAGTGAAGAACATTACACAAAAGTATATTGTACCTTGAGATAATAGCTAATGATGATATGAAACAATTAGGACTAGTAATACATTTAAAAATTAAGCTTTTATTGCTAGGAAAAAGAGTCTATTACCTATCAAAACTCTTAAACCTACACACTTAAAACACAGGAATAGAATTTTTAGAATCTGTTTAAAATTTTCCAGATGAATAGTTTCAGCTGCTTATGGATCCTTTTGGTAATAATATAAAAATGGGACACCTTCCAATTAGTTTGCAAGAACATCATGAATCAAGACAGATGAACATTTACTACGTTCATTTCGACAAAGACCTTTGGTTAAGATTGAAAAAGTGGAATCAACAATACACTTGCCCCATTTGGATCAAATATGACAATCATTAAAACCACATATTGAAATAAATTTAATTTAGAGCCATACCTTTGAATCACTTTATCACAAAGTGTCAACCAAGATATTAAAAAATGAAACACATTACTCTAAGGAAAATATTGACATTTATATATATTAATAATCATTAATAGTATTTTCATGAGGCAAAAGTAGTAAATAAAAATTATTTTAAAGTGTAGCTTATTTTATCTTTAGAAAAATATTCATATATTTGGGCTCAAATATACACATACTAAAAACTTTTTATTATTAGGATGAATTATCAAAAAAAGTTTGGAAAGCAAGATCTAACCCATATCTCTTCATCTGGTCTCCCAAAATATCATGAGATTCTGCCAAATACTTAGCTAATAATGCTAACAAAAGAGTAAATTAGGTTTGTGTGACATGACCTGTTCTTGCTGATGCTGGCTCTTTATAACTATCACTTTCTTTATAGACATTTACTAATGATCTATTTCTTTATTCTAGAATTCTGTTAGGAATTAACTCCAAAACAACCCACTCAGCTGCCAAACTAACTTTCCTAAAGCCCAAATCTGACCATGTCACCCCACTAACTCAATAAACTCCAAGGGCTCTGAATTACCTCCAGGACTAAATATAAAATGCCCTGGCAATTAAAACCATTGACAACCTGGGCCCTTCCTACCCTTCCAGTTTTCTTACGCATTATTCCTGTCAAGATATTAGAAGCTACTTCATTTTCCAGAGCGTACGCCCTGAGTTTGGCATAACAACAATCCTTTGCTCACCCTCTGGATGAACTGATGGTAAACACCAACAGGCCCAGACATGAAGCCCTGCAATGAACAGATTTTGTTACTAGACAACCTTGCCTCACTGTTGCTGTTATGCTACACTATACTGTATGACTCTTTGTCTATCCATAAATATATAAACCAATGTTCAGCCACAATAAAGCAGGTCCCCCCACTAGGAGTGGGGCCCCAGCACATGTGTCTAATTCCTTCCTTGCTTGCAAGTCATTTCCCTCACTTTGATCCCACTTCACTGGCTTACTTACACACAGGATACACCATCGCCTGATTCTTCCTACTTGCACTGACATGCTTCTCCTCACCTCTGCCTCCAAGCTCACCTGGTTTTTTCAAGACAGCTCAAGTCCCATCTTCTACAGGAGGCCTTTCCTAGTACCCCTCCCCTTTCCCATCACTACTGGCAAATGTTATCACTGTTCATCTATTTAAAATTTATATATCTTGTATATACATAATTATTGGCATATTATCTCCTCTATTTAAGGACAGGGACTATGTATTTGTCTTTCTTTGCCTCCCCAGCACTTAGTTTAGGAGAGGGTCCTGCACACAATAAAACAATAAAAGCTTGTTGATTGATTAATACTGGTCTTTATTCTGAAAACTGCATTCTTTTATCCTTTGGGGGTATATGTTTGTGTGGAATAAGGAAATTTTCTTTTCTCCTATTGGTACTTCTCCCATGATCTTTCAAAGATCACTGACAGTGGCTCAGTAACCACACTGGCCAATTCTTTTAGTATCATGGGATTAAGTGGTTAGGCCTAAACATTTAAAATCATTTAGGGTAATTGGGTGTTCTCTTACTTACTTGGGCTTTAACTCCCTACAAGACACTTCTGTTCCATCCTTTCCAGTCCAAAACCTATTTCCATAGGCAGAAAAAAGTGAAGCCAAATGAAAGTTAGAGGGCTATACCTTCTCTCTGTTATCCCTTCTTTGAGCCTCCTCTTTTTTCTACTAAATACAACAAAGGGGGTACCCTAGCATCTGGTATGCTAGAGGCCTTCCTCACTTTCTTCTGATATCTCCAGGGTTCCAATGAAGCACTCTGGCTGTCTACTTGTCATGTCCATGTTCTTACATTTCTTTTTTAAAATTGCCTTTTAATTTTTAAAACATTTTCAAGTAATAAGTATTTTTAAATTATTCTGTCCCTCCCCCTGGCCCCATTAAGCAAATTTTAAAAACACACAGACAAATCCAAAAGAGAAATCCCTTAATATATATCTACATAGTCTGTCGAAACAAACTGGCACATTAGCCATGCCCACAAATATGTCTCTACATTTTAAGTTCATTATCTACTTCTGTCAGAAGGTGAATGGTGGGTTTCATCTCCATTCTTTTGAATTTATAGTCTATCATGTGCTGGATCAGGGTTCTAAATAGTCTTTCAAAGTTGTTCTTCCCTAACATGTTATCATTGTATAAACTCTTCTATATTTCTACTCACTTCACTCTGCATCAGTGCATAAAAGTTTTCTGTTTCCTCTGAAATTATCCTTTTCATCATTTTTGTGACACTATAATATTCTCTTACGTTCATATACCACAATGTGTTTGGCCATTCCACTCCCTTAATTTCCATTTTTTGTTACCATGAAAAAAGCTGCTATAAATATTTTGTACACATAAACCCTTTTTCTATTTCTTTAATTTCTTTGGCATATAGATCTAATACTGGTATAAGTGGGCCAAAAAGTATGCATAATTTGGCAATTTTCTAAGCATAATTCCAAGCTGCTTGCTAGAATGGCTACACCAAGTGGTACATTTACCTGTTTTCCCATATTCCCTCTAATGTTTGGCATTTTATTCAATTTGATGTGTATAAGGCTAAAATGTCAAAATTGCTTTAAATTTTCATTTCTTAGTGATTTAGTTTTTTTTAATTTACTTTTAGTTTACAACATTCAGTTCCACAATCCCTTGAGTTCCTCTATTAGTTAATTAGAGAATGTTTGCATTTGATTGTTGATAGCTTGGATTTCTTTCTTTAAAAAAAAAATTGTATCCTTTGACCATGGTGGGGGGGGGGCAGGGAGGGGGAGAGGAGAGGAATGGCTACCTCCTTCATTTTCAACTTAAAGTCAGTATTCAAACCCAGGCTTTCTGTCTCTACTTTGAAGGGTCCGTCCTATCGCTCAAATTTTGCCCCCTTTTTATCAAGGTCACTTACGTCTTTGTTTAATCTTTTACACTAGATACTCTTTAAGGAGAGGGACTCTAAGTGACTAATAAAAGGCCTTATATACATTAGTCAATTCAACACACTTAGCAGACTCTTTTTCTTGGTCACCATTAATAGCTGATTTCCAACCTCTAAAGAACTTTTCAAAGGATGAAAGAGTTTTAGACATTTCTATCCTGCCAAATACCATTATGAACTTAAATATTAAAATACCACTTGACAATAATAATATTCAGGAAAATAGTCATGATCATATCCATGACTGGGAAAATTCTGGATCTCAATTTCTTTTCATGTATAAGTATCACTACAGGTAATACTTATAAAAGCACATATTTCCATGTCTCAGTTATTTACAAGACACTAAAATGTAAGACGGGAAGGCTTGCCAATCACTAAGTTTTTATTAAATGCCTACTGAATTCCTGGCATTGGAGATACAAAGAATACATAAAAATTTTGTATCTCAAGGAACTAATAATCTATTAGGAAAACAAAAACACATAGTAAGTAATTAAAAGAATATAAACTACAAATATAAAGTAACTTTGGGGTCAGAGGAGGGAGCAGAAAAGGTTTCCTGAAGGAAGTGGCATTTGAGCTGATCTTGATGGAAGGTGGGGCTATCTGTGCAATGCCACACAAACAGGAAATAGAATGCCTTGTCTAACAGCTGTTGTTCAATTGTTTCAGTAGTGTCTGACTCTTTGTAAGCCCATCTGGGATTTTCTTGGCAAAAATACTGGAGTGGTTTGCCATTTCCTTCTCCAGCTAATTTTACAAATGAGGAAACTGAGGCAAATAGGGTGAAGTGACTGCCTGGGGTCCCCCACAGCTAGTAAGTATCTGAGACTACATTTGAACTCAGGTGTTCCTGCCTCTAGACTAGACTGGGTGTTCCAATCATTGGGGTGCCTAGCTGTGCATTGCCAAACAGCAAGATCAATTTGGTTGTATGGTAGAACAGGTGAAAGAGTAATAGATAATAAGATTGGAGAGGCAGGTCGGAACTAGGTTGAACAGGCAGGTCAGAACTAGGTTGGAACAGGCTTTAAGTCGGAAGAGATTCTTCTGTCTGAGACTAGAAGGAATAGGGAACTATTGGAGTTTTCTGTGCAGAGCCATGATGTTAGACTTGAGCTTTAGGAATATCTCTTTGGCATCTGCATGAAGTATGGGTTGAAAAGAGGAGACTGAAATCAGAGAAACAGGCAATGATGTGCTGAACTAGGGTGATAGCCAAGGGAAAAAGAAAAAAGGGGGCAGATGTGAAAAATACTGAGAAAGTAAAACTGATCAGATCTGCTGAGTGAGTGAATATAGAAGAATAGTGAAGAGAACTCCAAGATTAGAAAACTGAGCAACTACAAGGCCACCAAGAAAAAGTTGAATATGTTGGGGAAAAATAAGATGCAATGATTTCAAAAAGCCAAATTCTAAAGTCTAGTTCATAAGGCACTGAAAAATGTCAGGAATGAATTCTACTTCCAGCTGTGCCACTAACACGGACCTTCCCTGTGACTTATTGCCTCCATCTGTAAAATGGAAAGGCTATCTCTATAATCCAGAGATAAAAGATTACAAAAAAAAGATGGCGGTACCCTTGGAAATAACAGGGAAGTTTGGAAATGGGATGGCTTATGAGGAAATGATAGTGAGTTCAATTTTGAGCATGTTGAATTTGAGATGCCTGTGGAACATCCAGTTCAAAATGTCCAATTTTGAATGTTTTAAATCACTATTAATTAGAGAAATGCACATTTAAACATCACACCTATCAGATTGGCTAACATGACAAAACAGGAAAATGATAAATGTTGGAGACAATGTGGAAAAATTAGAAAACTAATGCATTGTTGGTGGAGTTGTGAATGATCCAGCCATTCTGGAGAGCAATCTGGAACTATGCCCAAAGGAACTAAACTGTGCATACCCTTTGACCCAGCAATACCACTTCTTAGTCTGTATCCTAAAGAGATCATAAAAATGGGAAAATCCACATGTACAAAAATATTTATAGCAGCTCTTTTTGTGGTGGTAAAGAATTAGAAATTGTGAAGGGATATCCATCAATTGGGGAATGGCTGAACAAGTTGTGATATATAAATGGAAAGGAATGAAATACTATTTTTCCATAAGAAATGAGGAGCAGGTAGACTTCAGAAAAACCTGTAAAGATTTATATGAACTGATGCTGAGTGAAATGAGCAGAACCAGGAGAATACTGTACACAGTAACAGCAACATTGTGTGATGACCAACTTTGAGAGACTTACCTCTTCACAGCAATACAAGGAACTAAGATAATGTCAACATACTCATGATAGAAAATGCTATCCACATCCAGAGAAAGAACTATGGAGTCTGAATGCAGACTGAAGCATACTATTTTTTCTCTTTTTTTTGCTTCTTTCTCATGGTTTTTCCCTTTGGTTCTAATTCTTCTTTACAACATGACTAATGTGCAAATATGTTTAACAAGATGAAGGGGCAAGATAAGCCCCTCTGTGAGGAATAAGATTATACAAACCAAGACCCCAACTCAATATGACCTTTCTATTACCCTGAGCTGTTTGGGAACAGAAGATCCTGAGAACATGAGAGCTGCTCCTCTCCTGGGACCCTGGCCAGGTCCTTGAGAAGAGATATGATAACTGCCCAACTCCGATAACTAGCCATTCCAAGGAAACATCACTCTTGTGGGGATTGGCCTCCCTCCCTGGCCTCACACAAGATACGCTGCTTGCTAAAAACACCTGGCAGTGTGCCTTCTTTGTTCTCAGCACTACTTAAACTGTAAGATTCGGACCCCAAATTGGAATCTCACCCATGGAGGAGATGTCCTGCCTGGGACCCTCCCAAGCGGGACCCTAACGGCTGTACCCGGGATTCCACAGCTTGTGTGGTCAAAGTGTTGGTACTTCCCCACATCGGTGATGATTGTAAATATGGGTATATATACATATATATGTATGTATTAATCATAGTTGCTCTTATTTTATTATTCCTAAGCCTTTACTCTGTTATCTCCAGTTTCCTTCCCATTTGCCTATATTCTAAATAAACTATACTGGATCTTTTGAAGTGCCAAGTGTTCCATTCATGTGAATCCTGAACCTCCTTAATCAGACACATGATATAACCTATATGAGATTACACAGTCTTGGGAAGGGGGAATGGAAGGTAGGAGAGAAAACTTAGAACTCAAAATCTTTTATAAGTGAATGTTGAAAACTAAAAACAAAATTTTTAAAAAGTTTTAATGAGAAAAAAAAAGAAATTTTTTTTTTTAATGTTCAATTTTGAGGGTTCCTAAGAAAATCTGTTATGGTGATGGAGACCTTCAACGTAAGCCTGAGACAATGAGATCCATAGTATGTTGCAAAAGTGGAATAGTTCTAACAGATGCCATGTGTAATTCCTTCTGTGTCTCTGGAAGCTGTATTCATTCTGGAGCCTTTGATAACATGGTACATTTCATGATGATGAAGTTTTGATGAGGAGAGCACTGATTGTAGTTATTTTTTTAATTCCATTTTACACATAACTGTATTCCAGTCATTTTTAGGTGAAAGATTATAGGGGACCCAGGACCTATATGAACACAACTACAAAACACTTTTCACACAAATAAAGTAAGATCTAATTGGAAAATCATCAATTGCTCATGGCTGGGTCAAGCTAATATAATAAAAATGACAATTTTACCTAAATTAAATTACATATTTAGTGCCATACTAATCAATCTACCAAAAAATTACTTTATAGAGCTAGAAAAAACAGTAACAAAATTCATTTAGAAGAACAAAAGGTCCAGAATATCAAGGGAATTAATGAAAAGAAATGCAAGGAAGGTGGCCTAGCCATATCAGATTTTAATCTGTATTATAAAGCAGTAGTCATCAAAATTACTTGGTACTGGCTGAGAAATAGAGTAGTGGATCAATAGAATAGACTGGGCACACAAGACTCAGCAGTCAATGACTATAGTAATTTACTGTTTGATAAACCCAAAGACCCCAGTTTTGGGGATAAGAATTCACTATTTGACAAAAACTTCTGGGAAAACATATGGCAGAAACTGGGCACAGACCATTATCTAACACCGTATACCAATATCAAGTCTAAATGAGTGCATAATCTAAGTACAAAGGCTGATACTGTAAGCAATCTGGAAAACCAAGGAACAGTTTACTTGTCAGATTTATGGAGAAGGGAAGACTTTATGACCAAACAAAAGTTAGAGAGCATTATAAAATGTAAAATGGATAATCTTGATTACATTAAATTGAGAAGTTTCTGTACAACCAAAGCCAATGTAACCAAGATTAAGAAGGAAGAGGGAAATTAGGAAAGAATTTTTACAACTGGTGTCTCTGATAAAGGCCTCATTTCTAAAATATACAGAGAACTGAGTCATATCTATAAGAATACAAGTCATTCCCCAATTGATAAACGGTCAAAGGATATTAACAGGCAATTTTCAGAGGTAGAAATTAAAGATATCTATAAGCATATGAAAAAATGCTCTAAATCAGTATTGATTAGAGAAATACAAATCAAAACAACTCTGAGGTGCCACATCTCATTGGTCTGATTGGCTAAGATGACAAAATAGGAAAATGACAAATGCTAGAGAGGATGTGGAAAAATTGGAACACTAATGCATTGTTGGTGGAGTTGTGAAATGATTCAACCATTCTGAAGACCAATCTGGAACTATGCCCAAAGGACTATAAATAATTGCATACCTTTTGATCCAGTAATACCACTTCTAGGGTTGTATCCAAAAGACATCACCGAAGTGGGAGGAAGACCCATATGTACAAAAATATTTATTGCAGCTCTTTTTGTGGTGGCAAAGAATGGGAAATTGAGGGGATGCCTATCAATTGGGGAATGGCTAAACAAATTGTGGTATATGAATGTAATGGAATACTATTGTGCTATAAGAAATGAGGAGCATCTGGACTTCATTTTACCAGGAGAGACTTAAACTGATGCTGAGTGAGAAGGGCAGAACCAGGATAAATTTGTACATAATTACAGATACAACGTATGTGTGACGACCAACTTTGATAGACTGGACTCTTATCAGCAATGCAAGGTTATAAGACAACTCCAAAAGACTCATGATGGAAGGGAGATGTCTACATTCAAAGAAAGAACTAGAGAGAACAGAGTTTGAATGCAGACTGAAGCAAATTACCTGCTCTCTTTTTTTTTCTTGTTTGGTTTTGTTTCCTCTTTCGCATTGTTCATTCCATCGGTTATAATCCTTCTTTACAACCTGACTAATGTCTAATGTGAAAGTATTTGCAGATCCTATACTTGATTGCATGCTGCCATGGGGGGTAGGGGAGAGGAGAGGGAGAGGGAGAAAATTTGAAACTCAAGGGATCGTGGAGCTGAATCTTGTAAACTAAAAGTAAACAAATTAATAAAGACAAAAAAAAAAGATTATAGGGGGGCAGAGCCAAGATGGGAGGATTAGGGGTAGCCACCCAGCTGATGTCTCCCATCATTCTACTCCAAACAACTTTAAAATAATTCCTCAGATCAAATTCTGGAGTGACAGAGCCAACAAAAAATTGGGGTGAGACATTTTTACAGCCTAAGAAAACTTAAGAGGTCAGCAAGAGAAATCTGTAACAGAAAGGTGGAGGTCTGTCCAAAGCCACACATGTAGTGGCACCCAGAGATGGTAAACAGGTTGGACAACTAGTTAAAAGATTACAGGGCACCCTTCGCTGGCAATGGGTAAAGCTGACACTGACTGACAACTCTACTGACCGTATGCAGCCCTGGCTTGCCGATCTAGGACGAACAGGAAGACTGGTTATCAGTCACAAGGGAAAAGAGGCCTTGGTCACAGTTCCAAGGCAAAGAGAAGTGCTAGTGTGTAAAGTTGCAAGGGATCAAGGGCCCTTCCTGGGTAAAGCTGTCATTGTTCAGTTGTTTCGATCATGTCTGACTCTTCATGACTCCATCTGGGATTTTCTTGGTAAAGATACTAAAGTAGTTTGCCATTTCCTTCTCCAGGTCATATTATAGAAGAGGAAACTGAAGCAAGTGGTGTTCAGTGACTTGTCCAGGGTCACACACTAGTGTCTATGACAAAATTTGAACTCAGGTCTTTCTAACTCCAGGGCTAGCACTCTATCTATTGTGTCACTTAGCTGCCTGCTCTAGATCAGAGAGCAGACTAGGAGAGAAGTGACCATTATCTCTAGAAGGATCACACAACCTTGGAAGCACCAACAGAAGTCCCAGAACTACCTCTGAAAACAGCAGCATGAAAAAGCATGAAAGTTGGGACAATGTTTCCCAGGTGAGCAGAGCCCAACTTTACCATAAAGTTCAAAGTCAAGATATAGACTGGAAGAATGAGCAAACAACAACAACAAAAAATTTTTGACTATAAAAACATACTACTGTGACAAGAAAGACCAATACATAAATTCAGAAGAAGACAACAATGTGAAAACAACTACCAAAAAAGCCTCAAAGAAAAATATCAGTTGGACCCAAGCCCAAGAAGAATTCCTGGAAGAGTTAAAATAAGAAATGAGTAGTCAACCAGAAAATACTTCAAGCAGCCAGAAAGAAACAATTCAAATACTGTGGAGCTACTATTAGGATTACACAAGATTTAGCAACTTCCACATTAAAGAAGTGGAGGGCTTGGAATATGATATACAAGGAACTAGGATTTCAACCAAGAATCACCTACCCAGCAAAAGCAAGTATAACCCTTCAAGGGGAAAAAATGGATATTTAAGGAAATAGACGATTTTTAAAGCATTCCTTATGAAAAAGCCAGAACTAAATAGAAAATCAGACACAAGACTCAAGAGAAGCATAAAAAGGTAAACATGAACGAGTAATCATAAAAGGGCTTAATAAAGTTAAACCATGTACATTCTTATATGGGAAGATGATTTATGTAACTCCTAAGAATGTTATCATTATTAGCACAGTTAAAAGGAGTTTACATAGACAGAGAGTATCACTGGGGCAGCTAAGTGGCATAAGGAACAGAGCACTGGCCCTGGAGTCAAGAGGATTTGAGTTCAAATCCAAGCTCAGACACTTGACACTTACTCAAATTGTCCTACCTTTCCCCCTCAAAAAAAAAAAAAAGACAGAGGGCATGGGTGTGAGTCAATTATGTTGGAATGATCTCTAAAAAAATGAAGGAGTGAGAAAGAAGGTTGCATTAGGAAAAGAGAGGAATGTGGGTAGAATGGGGGAAAATTTCTTACATAAAAAAGATACATAAGGAAGAGTTTTTACAATTGAGGGTAGGGGTGGCATACAATGCTTGAAGTCCACTCACATTGGAACTGGTTCAATAGTTAGTTGTGTATAGAAATATATCTTACCCAACAGGGAAATAGGAAGGGAAGGAGATAAGAGAAATAGAGGATGGATGATAAAAGGAAAGACGATTAGAAATAAAATAAGACATTTGGGGAGGGCTAAGATAAAAAGAGAGAACAGTAGAAAATGGATGGAGGGAAATATACAATAATCATAACCGAATGTAAATGGGATCAGCTCACCTATAAAATGGAAGCAGATAGCAAAATGGATTAGAAACCAGAATCTAACAACATGTGTACAAGAGACACACTTGAAATAAAGATACACACAGTTAAAATAAAAGGCTAGAGCAGAATCTAATATGCTTTAGCTGAACTTAAAAAAAAAGCAGGGGTAGCAATCATGATCTCTGAGCAAAAACAGATTTAATTAAAAGGGATAATGGGGGAAACTACATTATGCTAAAAAAAATGAAGTAATATCAAAAATTTTTGCACCAATGTTCTTTGATAAACACTTTATTTCTCAAAAATATTATGAATATAAAACTGAGTCAAATTTATAAAAATAAGAGTTCCCATTTGATCAATGGTCAAAGGATATAAACAGGCAGTTTTCAGAAGAAGGAATCAAAGCCATCTTACAGTCATACGAAAAAGTGCTCTGAAACACTACTGATTTAGAGAAAGGCAAATTAAAACAACTCTGAGGTGCCACTTCACACCTATCAGAAATGATGAATGCTGGAAGGGATGAGGGGAAAATAGATACACTAAGGAACTGCTGGTATAGTGAACTGGTCCAACAATTCTGGAGAACAATTTGAAACTATGCCCAAAGGGCTATAAAAAACCATCCAGCAATACCACTACTAGGTATGTATCCCAAAAAGATCAAAGAAAAAGAACCTATATGTGTATATAACTGATTTGAAATTAAGTGAGAAGAACAGGAAGACCATTGTGTACAGTAATAGCAATGTTGTAATGATGATCAACTGTGAAAGCCTTGGCTACTCCTATCAATACAATGATCCAAGATAATTCCAAAGGACTCAAGATGAAAAAATGCTCTCCACCTCCAGAGATAGAGAAGTGATGAATTCTGAGTGCAAACTAAAGTATAATTTTCTCACTTTATTTTTCTGGCTTTTGGAGGGAAATAATGGAAATGTTTTTCATTATTTCACATGTATAATTGATATCATATTGCTTTCCTTCTCAGTGGGTAGGGGAGGGAAAGAATTTGAAACTCAAAATTCAAAAAGAAAAGAATAATTTAAAATAATGATTTCTTTTTTAAAAAAAGAAAGATTACACAAAGTAATTTCAATAAAAACTTCAGTCAACTCAAAAATAAAATAAAGTCAATGATCAGATATTGATAACAGAAACCAGGCATCCATAACTGGATTATAGCTACTATACTAGAACCAGCTGTTTATTTCTCAAATCTGTTTTTCTCTTCCAAATGCCCTGCTTTCAATTGTCAACAAGTATGAAAAATAGCACCAATGTACGTAAGTTCTTCAGTTTCTTGCCCAGTACTTCAAAATCCCTAGCAATGCATTCTTGATTCCTTCTAAGAGTATCATCTGTTTCTAGATGAATCATCAAAAGTGGTAATCAAGGAATCACTGAACAAACTTGTATATGAATAACATGGAACATTACTGTGCAGTAAAAAAATTACAAGAGAGGAATTCAAGGAAACATGGGAAGATCTGTATGAAATGATGCGTAGTGAAATAAAAACCACTAGAATGTAAATTCATTGCAAGCAGAGATTATTTCATTCTTTATATGTATATCCCAGCACCTAGCATATGGCAGGCCTATAGTAATCATTTAATAAACACTTGTTGTTGATTGAAGAACCACAGGAGCAAAACAAACAATGACTTCAACAACATAACTGAAAAACTGAAAAGTTCACTAAAAGGAAGCTTGACCCTAACATGCCACTCTCTTCCCCAGACAGAGTGGCAAGAAACTTTTAGGTAGAACAGTGTAGACATCACCAGGTGTTGGTGTTTGTTTTTGTTAGTTATAAGAGACTGAGTGTGGGGGTGGGAGGAGAGACACCACACTGTATTTCCAGAAATGACATGCAAAAACATTTGTCATCATATAAAAGTATCCTTTCTTTTTTAAAGGAAAGAAATGAGAACTATTATGATTAAGTACTCTTAGACTCAGTTTTCCCAAAGGCTGTCTAACCCATTATGTCCTCCCCAAAAAGAAGCTCTGAAAAACCTGGAAACACTTACATGAGCTGATGCAAGGTGAAACATACTGTGTACAAAGTGACATCAATATTGTAAGATGATCAGCTGTGAATGACTTAGCTATTCTCAACAATGACAACTCTGAAGGACTTATGATGAAAAATGCCATCCATCCCCAGAGAAAGAACTGATGGTATCTGAATACAGATTAAAGCATACTTTTTAAACTTTATTTTTCTTGAGGATTTTTTGTCTGTTTTCTTTCACATGACTATTATGGATATATTTTGCATGACTACACATGTATAACCTATATAAAATCACTTGCCTTCTCAATGGGGGAGGAAGGGAGAAAGGAAGAAAATTTAAAAACTCAAAGTTTTAAAAATGAATGTTAAAAATATTTTTACATGTAAACGGGGAAAAATAAAATACTAAACAAAATTTTTTTATTTTTACTTTTTGGAGGGCAACTGGGATTAAGTGACTTGCCCAAGGTCACACGGCTAGTTTTTGAGTTGTGTCTGAGGTCGAATTTGAACTCAGGACCTCCTGACTCCAGGGCCGGTGTTCTATTCACTGCGCCACCTAGCGGCCCCCAAAATTAAAAAAAAAAGGAAGTTCTGAGTTAAACACACCTTGATTCTCTGATATGAGGTGTATACTTTGGCCCTAGACAACCAAGTTACTAGCCAGTTACTATCACTGCAGTCATGGGTGGCCACCATGGTTTAGAATCTACACCTCTAGTCAGGTAATTGCCAATGTTTAAGGCCATAAAAATGCAAAAAAGTCTGTGAAGTATCAGAACCTGTTTAGTCACTCTCTGGACTAAATAATACCCATAAATATCACAGATAAGTAACACACAGGCAGGAGAAGAAAGGTAGTGAAAAGAAAAAGATGCATATGTTGGGAGAAAATAAAGTGCATCAATTATTTCAAAATGTTATATTATAAGTTTTAATTCATGGGGTGATGAAAATGTCAGCAAAAAGGAATTTTACTTTCGGCTCTGCCAGACATGGAACCTCCTTCTGCCTGCCTCACTTTCTCCATCTGTAAAATGGAGATAGGTCATCCTTATCATCAGGAGATAAGGGCTACAGACACTCAAGGTAAAAATCATTCTCAAACACAAAGGTCAAGAAGGGGGGGGGTGGGGGGGGGAACCAAAACATCCAAGGCTGGAAAGAGGAAACTTGATTGAGGAGAAACATGAAATCTAGCGTCCTGGTAAAAACAGACATTGACCAGCCAACCTTGCCCATTCTGAAGAGGGTCAAAATGACACAGATGTACCTGAAGAGATCAATTCAACAGGAGCTTAGAAAGGGACATGCCCAGAGCTGCAACTCAAGAATTTTAATCTGGGTTGGAACTTTTACTATAGCTTGTTTAATTACAGAATCCTTAGACATACAAGAAAAAAATGACATACAGTAAAACAAAGCACAGAGTGCTGGATTTGGAGTCTGAGGACCTCAGTCAAGTCATAAGTCATCTAATTTTCGGGGCCTCATGTACCTCTTCCATAATATAAGATTTTGGTGAAAAATGGCTAAATAAATTGTTGTATAGGAATGTCATGGAATATTATTGCACCATGAAAAATTATAAATAGAAGGATTCAGAAAATCTGTGGAAGATTTGCATGAAGTGATGAAAAGTGAAATGAGCAGAACCAGAAGAACAAATTATTGTGATGACAAAATAATGAAGGAAAACAACTTTGAAAGACTTCAGAATTCTGACCTATGGAAATAACCAATGATGCCTCTAAAGGCACAATAAAAGTTAAAAAAAACAAACAAACAAAAAAACCCTTTTGAACCAAAGAAGCCAATGCTAGGTCCCAAAGACAGAAAGAAAGGTTCCCACATCCAATCTTTTGCTACAGCTTGTGGATTTCACCCTTGCAGCGTTTCTCCAATACACCCAATTCTGTCCTCTGACAATGCCATCACTCTCATGCAGTCCCTTCTTCACCTCATGCCTGGATTATTGCAATCATCTGCTAGCGGGTCTGCCTGCCTCTTCTCTTCCCATTGCAATCTACCCTTCATTCAGCCACTAAAGTACCACATCACCATCATCCCATCCCACCCCTGCCACTCGATAAAGTCCAATGGTTCCCCATCACCTCCATGATCTAATACAAAATGTTCTATTTGGCATTCAAACCCCTTCATAAACTAGCCCTCTCTTACCTTTCCCCAGCTTCTTACATCTTACTCCCCTAACACATCCTCTTAGATTCATTGACATTGGTCTTCTGGCTATTCCTAAAATAAGACACTCCATCTCTCAGCTTTGGGCAGTTTTCTGACTGGAATGCTCTTCCTACTGACTTCCCTGGCTTCTTTTAAGTCCTAATTGAAATCTCATCTTCTACAGGAAGCCTTCTCAATCTCTCTGAATTATAATGCCTTCCCTCTCTTAATCACTCCCTATTTAACTTGTATATAGCTTACTGGCTTACTGTCTCCCCATTAGACTGTAAGTCACTTGAGGGCAGGGGCTATCTTTTGCCTCTTATTTTGTACCCCCAGACCTTACCATAGTGCCTGGCACATAAAAGGTGCCTAATGTTTTTTCATTTGCCAAGTTTATTTACTAATGAATTATTTACTCTCTGGTCATATCTCACCAAATGCCTTTTGCCCTCCTCTCTTCCCAGTGAGAGACCATATCCTGAAGAACTCTATCCTTTCACCTCCAAACGTGAGCACAGGTTCCCCCCCCCCCCCCCCCCCACACACACATCCATCATAACTGCTCATTGCCTCCTGTGGCACTCTGTATAGAGGCAGGCTCTAGCCATGCTTCACTTTACTCTCTTGGCCTTCTCTCCTTACTGCCCTGACTCAGTTTTCTAATCAATACTATCATTGCTACAGGAAAGGCTGAATCAATCTACTCACCTGTATCTCCACTCAACATCCTGTGGCTTTACAAACCCAAATACTCTTCCTGAGGGGCTATGGGAAAACAGGTACTTTAATGTACTGTTGATGGTGATGTAAACTGGTCTACCTATTCTAGAAAGCAATTTGGAAACTATGCTCCAAAAGCTAGATCTATACCTTAAAAAAAAAAATCAAACAAAAAAGACCCAGATACAAAAATAATAATTGCAGAGTGGTTGAACAAGCTATGGAATCTAAAGGTGATGGAATATTATTGTGCTCTAAAAAATTACAAAGTGGATGGTTTCAAAGTAACCTAGGATTATATGAACTGATGCTGAGTGAAATGAGCAGAACCAGGAGAACAATTTATATGACAACGAAAATATTGTGAAGATAGACATCTATGAAAGTCTTAGGAACTCTAATCAATATAAGGACCAATCACAACTTCAAAGGACTCAAGATGAAACACACTAGCTAGAAGGGATGGACTTAGGAGTGCTGATCAAAGCAAATTTCCTTTTCTTTCTTTTTTCCAGTTAATGTGGAAATTTGTTTTGCATAAGTATACATATGGAATGAGCTTAGTTTTTCTTGACTTCTCAATGCGTGAGGGAAGGGTAAAAGGTAGAATTTACTCTTCAAATATAAACTTCTTGAGGACAGGAACTAATTTTTCTATTTATATCCCCCAATGCTTAGCACATAGTAAGCACTTAAATGCTTTTTCATTGATTCATTTAACTTACATTTATCTAGATCTTTACAGTTTACAAAATGCTCTGTGTACATTATCTCATTGAGCCTCCCAATAATTCTTTAATGTCCAATAATAGCCAACAGAACATTTATAGCGTGCTTTAAAATTCACAAAGTGCTTTACACAGGTTATCTTACTTGATTCTCACAACAATCCTGTAAAGAAGGTGCTAATATTTATCCTCATTTTACAGATGAGAAAACCAAGGCACAGAGAGGTTAAATGATTGGCCCAGATTCAGGTTTTCTTGACTCTTAAGTCCTGCTCTATCCACTGTGCCTATGAACTGCTTACAAGTATTACTAGTCTTTATTTTATAGATTAGATGGACGGAGATGAGGATCACACAGAAAGTGGTGGGGATGGCAATCAAATCTAAGCCTTCTGATTCCTGGTCTAGTGCTTTTTCCAGAGTTGTGTGTAATCATACATACTTAGTTTTGAGTGGAAAAAGAAACCCAGTCCCAAGATGCAGCAAAACAAAGCCAATTATTTATGTTCAGCCCCTGGAGTCACATGCTTAGCCCGGCTGTCTAGATAACTACTGTAAATTATTTACAGGCATTTAGGGGAAAATATTTCAACCCCATTAAGTTCTATGGAGTGAGGACCTCGATTTCAAGCAACATGAATTTCCACTCAAATGATGAAGATTGATACAAACATTTTGGAGAGCTATATGGTAAAATGCAATAAAGGTCACAAAATTTAAGCATGATTTTTGGGCTTGATTCCATTGTTAGTATTTTTTTTTCTAAAAATAACATAAAAAGGGAAAGGATCTATTTGTATAAGGACATGAATAGCTCAGCCTTATCTATAATGGTCAAAAAAGAAACTACCTATCTAAAAACTGAAGAATGGTTGAGCAAATGATGATATATTAATGTAATTGAATGTTAGGGTGACAACTGATACAAATGACAAAGTATGGCCAGCAGAACCAAAACTATATGGATATTATAACTATTTTTTAAAAAAAGAAAGAAAACCCAAAGGTAGTAAAATCAAATATGCAAAGTTCCCTGGTATTTATGTTTAAAGTTCTTTATAACCTGGCCCCTTCTTCCAACTTTTCCTGCCTTGTACTACCTTAACTCCCCTCAACATATTACCAAAAAGTGATGCTGACCTATTTGGAGTCCCTACCCTCCAAAGCTTTACTTTTGGCTTCCCCTTTACCTTCCCTTTTTCCACTTCCCTGGTGGCCTCAGCTCAAATCTCTCTCTGCCGGAAGCCTTTGCTGTTACTCCCAAGGGAGGCCAGTCCCTTCCACCCTCATATACTTTGTATATATATGTACCTAGCTATTTACATGTAGACTTTCCCACTACAATGTGAGCTCCACAAAAGCAGGGGCCACGTTTTTTTTTTACCTTTATCAGTATCCCCAGTGCTTACACAGTGCCTCAGGACACAATGATAAGCAACAGACTAGATAAAAGGACCCAGTTCATTTGTAGAGGAAAGCAAAAGTCACTTCTCCAATGTAGTATGTTTGGTTTTTTTAGGACCCGTGATTTCATCTAGTCTTAAAAATACATTATCATGAGTCTTAAGAGACTTAAACTTATATCATGAGTCTTATAGAATTACTTAAACTCATAGAGGTTAGGGTGACTTGCCCAAGGTCACCAACTGGTGTCAAAGGCTGAATCTTAATCAGATCTTCCTAACTCTAACTCACTGCCTCTTTTAAAGTAGTTTCTGATGCTCCATTGTTCACCCTCTGGTCACCTTTCCCCCTCACACCCAAACTAGATTTCTTCCTATGAGATAGTGTTTTATTCATGACCTTGGCAAGCAACTACTTTGAAGCAGGCAAATAGCTCAGATCTCTTGTCTTGTATCACTAGACTTTCACTTGCTGTAGATACTAACCCTAACCTGACACCACAGACAAACATGAAACTAGACCAAGGTTCCTTCATTTGCTGCTTCTCATACTGTCAGGTCAGGTGGGAATCAACGTGACCAGGAAGCAGCTGAACATTTTTGAAATACATGGCTAACTACCAAGAAAGAACCAGGGGCATAATACTTGGGGTGAAGGAAGCCTAATTACAGATTCTAAGTCATTCTCTAATCCTTTTGAAAACTCTAGTTATGAAATTTGGAAGAAGTCTTGCCAACATGAAGTCTTATTTAGTTCAATAAAGGAAGCTTCCAGAGGTCACTACAATCTACTTGCCAAGAATATTGCAGGGGTTGAGGCTGGACTAAATATCCTCTAAGTGACATTTCCAAATCTGAGAATCTTTTTTTTTTTAATTCAAAGTATGTGACTTTCATACAAGCACCACTTCCTTTTCGCCACCAAACAAAAAATTGGGGATGTTAACCAATAATAGCAAGAGAAGCTAATAGCCTAGATATAACCCTGGACTGATACAGAAAAAACTCCTTCTGATTTAGCAAAAGTCCCCCCACTTCTAGGATTTTTCCCCTGTCTCATAACTCTCCATCCTCAACTATTTTGGAGTTAGCAAGTTTTCACAATGGAAAGAAGAAGCATATAGCCATAATAATTACTCCAAAAACTAGGCCTACCCTTCACAAACCCTAAAAGCCAACTTGAACTTAGAAAAAGGGTGAAATGCAGATATTCTGCTCAACTGAAGCCTTTCAGTTATACAGTCAGTGAAGTTAAGTTTTCAAAAAAGACAAGTTTCTTACTACTTGAAGCACTATGCCAATTTTGAACGGTCACTTTAACACACTAACAACGTATGGGCCTACCCCTCTAAAAAAAGACAATAAAGAGGCTTTGTTTATATAACCCTACTTAAACTGAAGAGGGAGGAAGATAGCAAGATCAGAGGGGATGGATTCTTAGCATGGAGCCTAATAACAAGGACTCAAAGCTGAACATCAAACCATCACAAAGCCTATTCATTTTCCTTAGATTCAGCCCACCAAAGTATCTAAATAGCAATTAGTTATTAAAGTAGTAACACTAGTAAAGCACAATCTCAATCCTAAAGAACTGATAATGAAATACACCTCCCAATTCTCAGTGGCAAAGAGGGATGGATAATAATACATGCTTTGTATATATAAACTGTCAGATTATCTTGAATTAGATGTAGGTAAATATTAATTTTTCTTTGTTACAAGGAAAGGCTGGGGGTAGAGGAAAGGGAAATGACTATGGTGTAATAACAATATACAACAATAAAACTTTTTTAAAAATTCAGTGAGCTACACTAAGTTTTAAGAGAAAACTGTGTCACTGATTCCTCTAGCAACTGACCCCTGCTAGTAAGCATTTGCTTCACATATATCTGTGATTATGTCAGGCTTCTTCTATTAACTAACACCACTATACTGGACATTAAAGAAGGGCTTTAAAATAAAGATTAGAAATTAACAGCAGATTAGGGATTCTCTAAATCCCCTAAACAAGTCAGTATTTCATACTGTTCATTTCGATAGGGACCACCTCCCCCACCCCAAAGCCTTCAAACAATAGACTCCTGCCTGCTAGAGAACAGCTTTTCAAAGCACTAGCAAGTCCTATGATTGTTTTTCTGGAGAAAGTCTCCAGAGTCTGCTTATTATATGGCTTCAAATTCAGTCACTTAGCAGCTGAAAGCAGGAGGAGAAAGTATAAGCATTCAAATTACTGGGGTGTCCCACAGAAGGTGGAATTAGTTATCAGTCTTATGTCTTCATGTGTAGGTGGGAGCATGAATATTACAGAAGCAATTCAATATAGCAACAGATCTCAAAATCCCTCCAAAGCTCCAGTTTTTATAATAGGTTATACTTTATGTTCAGGTTAAAACTGTTATTTCCCCATTCATGTGATCCCATACTCTTAAAGGCTATGCCCGCAGCCCTCAAGGTTTTCCCAAGTTGGAAAGGTTCCCCTCCACCAAAGAGCAGCATCTAAACCTGGAGAGACTTGAAGCCAGGCTGGGTGCAAGGTGGTGGTTCTGGAGCCATTGACGTCAATCACAACCTCTCTGCTACTGCAATCTGGAAGGCCTAAATTCAAAGCATTATGGAGGGGATTCTATCTGTGGGGGTATTTACTGATAATGTCCCATATTTTTTTTTTCACATTTTAAGTTTCTTTATTATTCAAAAAACATATCCTTTTTATTTACTTTTTTGACTCTGTGCTTGTGCCTGCAACACCTTCACAACGATTTTCTGCTCCTCAATCAGGAAAGCATGCTTGATCCGGTCATGGACACATCTAGCACACATGGAGCCACCGTAAGCCCTGTTAACATACTTTTTTGTCTTTGACAGCCTCATAAGAACTTTAGGTCTCACTGCACAAACACCTCAAAGTCTTCCTGGGCACACACCACAGGCTAATTTTGGTGCCTTTCCAATTTTCTTGGTATAAAGGTAAACAATTCTGTTACCTGGGGTTCGTGACAGCTGAGTTTTGTTGGAAGATGTATTGTAGGACAGCCTACGGCGGTATATCAGACGCTGAACCATTTTTAATTTCTGTCAAGTCTGTCACCGGAAGAAGGAAGTGTCTAATGTCCCATATAGATTTCTAAAACTTGATTTTATTTGCACAGTGTTGTGCATTGCATATTTTTTATTTGCTCTTATTTTGAAACTAATAGCTCCCAAAATATTCCCAATGGCTCCAAAATAGTTTTATTTGTACCTGTATGAATGCGGCCTCAGATGTATAGGAGGAACTGAATGTAAAGGTCTCATCACTTATGATTACCTATACTTTTGCTCTGGTAATATTAATAAATAGTAATATCTGTTGCTTTAAAAAAAGTACTATGCTGGGCAGCTAGGCAGCCAGTGAAAGAGAAAAAGAGGAGTGGTGGAGAGGCTATGGCATAACAGGCACAGAGGGGCAGCAAGGTGGCTCAGTGAATAGAGTTGGGAGGCCCTGAGTTCAAATGTGACCTCAGACACTTGACATACTATCTGTGTATGACCCTGGGCAAGTCATTTAAACCCAATTGCCCTGCCTACCTATGCTGTAATAGGAAGTGAAGACTCCATAGTATTTCAAAACCTGGATTCAGCACTTTGTAATACAACATTATCTCTTCTAGAAGTAATCAAATTCAAATTAGATTGCAAGGCTATGGTCAGAAGAAAGCAGGCCAGTAATTGGAATGATTTAGTTAGTGTTATGATTTGTTTTTGACAGTCCTTAGAAGGCTGCATAAGTTTTAAACTTAATACAGATTCCATATCTTGCTGTGAGGACATTGTTTCAACAAATCCTACTTCTCAGGGATTACTACAGATATGGCCTTGGTTAAGTCATTTAACCTCCCTTGGCCTCAGTTTCCTCATCTGCAAAATGAGGTACCAAGGCCCTCTAAGGTCCTCCTCAGCACTAGATCTATGATCATGTGAACGGAAGGCCAGAGAGGAGACTCTGGATAGGAGACATCAGTTATAATTTAAATGTAGATGTAACTTTAAGGTTTACCAAGCACTTTCCTCAAAACAACCCTATGGGGATCATGATCATAGACAAAGAAACATGAGGCCTAAAGATTTAGCCAAGGTCCAATACGTGTTTTGTCTGTACATACTTGTTTACATGCTGTCTCCCCCATTAGGTGGTGAGCTCCTTGATGATAAGAGGCCTGTTTTTGCCCTTTTTCGTGAACGGTGGTGGAACCATTGCCTAACATAGAGCCTAGTACACAGTAAGCACTTCATACACATTCTTCGTTTGTTGACTGACTTGGAATCTTATGTTCTCTTTTTCTGAAAGTTGAATCCTGCAAAAAAGTATTATTCTATTAAGGACAAAAACTAATGCTAAGTAAGAGTATTCTTTACAACAGGCTACATCAGGTCTTTGGTTAAAGTACAAATTAAATGTCTGGAAAATGTCTTGCCCTTATACAATGGAAAGGTGAACTGAGTAACTCTTATTTTAAATACCTGAACTGGCAGTTCTGGCAGAGCAGGGGCCCTCAAGTGATCTAGGTATATTCATACATTAAATACCATGTTAACGGCTATCAGTAGAACTTTCTCCCATTCTCATTCTCAATACTCTAATCACATTTATAGCTTTAGTTTATAAAAAAATATATATATACATACATAATATATATACATACACACACATATGTGGAATCACAAATCTATTAACTATAAGAATACACTTCATGAAAAGGACAGGTCATTTTAGACAGAAATCAAAATTACATAATAATGAAAAATTACTAGAACTGCTCTCCTCATTTTAACTTCTCCGACCTAATTTTGTTCTGTTTGAAACTTCTTCCCTGAGCAATGAAGTTACTATAAAAATTTTTATATATACCAAATGTTAGAATTGCAAAGTATGCCGATAATCAATGGATTACGCAAACAGGTTTAACAGCAGACAGTGTGTTAGAATTGGAGTCTGGAAGACCTAAACTCAAATCCTGTTTTAGATACTTAGTAGCTGTGTGACACTGGGAAAGTCATTTTATATCTTTCAGCTTCAGTTTCCTCATCTGTATAATGGGGATAATAATAGTACCTAAATCACAAGGTTGTAGTGAGAATCAAATAAGATTTTTTATATATAAACTATAAATATATATATATACACATACATATATACACACACATATATAGTGCTTTTGAACTCTTAAAGCCACATTTAATTATCATCAAAGCTCCACTGATACTATGCAGCTAGCTAAAGATATTTTTCCATTATTGAGTCATTAAGCACATGAAATCATAAGTTCTCTTAGAACTGAAAAGAAATTTAAAAATATGGAGTGCAGATTATGTAGACACACATACTTGCTCTCTTTTATATACATACATATATACACACGTGTATATACACATACATACACAAATACAACTCCCCCCAAAAGTCATTCCCTAATAGATAAGTGGTCAAAGGGTATGAATAGTTCTCAAAAGAACTACAAAGTATTAATAATCTCATGAAAGAAAGTTCCAAACCATTAATGAAAAAATACAAATCAAACTACCCTAAAGTTTCATACCTTATACCCTGCAAATTGGGGCAAAGATGATAAAAGATGCTCATAGTCAAAAGTTGGAGGAGTTGTGGGAAGAGAGGAACACTGGTGCATTGTTTGTAGAAATGTCAATCAGTAAATCTAATTTGGAATTATGCAAATAAAGTGACTAAAATGTCCACACCTTTTGACCCACTGATTCCATTACTTGGGTCTATAACCCCAAGAAACACTGGTAAGAAAGTTCCCACATATACCAAAATATCTACAACAGCACTTTTAGTGACAGCAAAAAATTGGAACCAAAGTAGATAACTATCAACTGGAAAAGATTTTCCTGAACTGAGAGTGACTTAAGCAGTGCAAAAAACAATATACACAATGACTAAAACAATGTAAATGGAAAGAAACAAATACATACACATACACACACCAACAGAGAATGCTGCAAAATTATAAAGCACAAGTATGTCTCAAAAGAAGATATTTGAGAACATGCTGCCGTGTGCAGAGGTGGGTGGTCCACAAGTGTTGCCTCTTTTTCTTTTTCCTCTTATTTTTTCTTGTCTTTAAAAAAAATACTATTCGTTATATGGGATAGATCTCTGGGAAGGAGGGAGGGAAGGAGGGAGAAAGGAATGTTGAGTAAAACTGATGTTTAAAAAAAAAAGATCAACAGAAACTTTTTTTTTTTTTTAAAAGGTGGTAACAGAGACAGGGAGCCTACCTGAAACTTGTGATCTATAAAAATGAAATGGCTAGTTTCTGCTCTATGGCAGGTCTTCTCCTTACCCTGTCCATACTCCCAAATTTTCACTTTGAGTTTGTTTTATGACTATATCCTTATCTATTCTACTTTCCTTCTTAAGTTGCTCTCTTTTCCCCTTGCTTGTCCCTATCCCCTCCTAATTCCCTTTTTAGTTTAATCAGTTTCTAGATGAGATCTCTATTTGCATTAAGTGTGTATAATTGTGTTCAATCTTCCTTTATCCTGTTCAGAGGAGAATGAGGTTCATGGCATACCATTCCCCCCTCTTCCCCTTCCTCCAAGATTGCTCCCTTGCTTTTCTGAATTCAGATGAAGCATAAGACTTTGCTTCTGCCTCTCATTTTAACTATGTGAATCTTTATGTTTCAAGTGTTTTTCCTTCTTCATCTTATCCACCTTTATTATGTCATAGTGATTTCCTACCCCTTCCTCTTCAGGAAGATCTCACCACTTCTCTCCTCTATAGTGAAAAATGCTTGTTTTGGACCTCTCCCGCAATAACCTGTACCAACTCAACTACTGCTTGCTACTGACATGTGTTTTTAATATTTAACACATACACACACACACACACACACACACACAAATGACTGAAGTAGTAGGGCCAAGGTGCAGTGGAAAATCAAGACATTCTGTTTCCCAAAAATTCAGGTGCTAAACCATACAAAAGTGCCAGGCGTTAGGTCAAGAGACTTCATTCACTTGCCTCCCTGTACACCAGCAAAGATTAAGCAGGTTCATTAATGTAGACTAAAGCTTAGTATGAATAATCCCCAGTTGCCTTACTTAGACACTAACATTAAAAAGGGGCTCAAGTATTTATTAATCCATCCTACTCACTGTCAATCAACTCAACCTTATATATTAAGGCACTGTCATCATCCTCCAGCTGAAGAAGTGAAATGACACAACTCAAGCCTTTTGGTGAACCAGGAGCAACTTGCCACTACTGGACTGCCAAGTCACACTCCCTCTGGAACAACACAGAGAAAGTAGTTACTGCCCAAGTAGGAGACCTAAACATCTCTTATCTATCCACCTTATTTATATGTGTCTACATTTATATTAAGTTATGACTATAAAATAATGAAGCTATTTTTTAACAAAACATAATCTGTAATCCAGATGAGCACCCTGGGAGGCTCTCTCAAATTCCACAGGACCTAACCCAAGGTTGAGTTTGTTTACACACTCACTAAATATATGATGATTGTTTGAGGAAGACCGGTTTTGGGTTTCACTATGGCTATGGACGAAGAGGCCACTGCACCAATGGTCATGATAATAACTATGGGATAGTGGGAAAGTACATAGTCCTTTAATGGCCTTGTTTTAAGGGGCGGTGTAGCAGCAAGCACCCCAAACGTCCTCAGGGTGGCTGTGCATACAGGTTCTTGGATCTGCTTTGTTAAAGGAAAGCAACTCAAAATGGGTTAACAAGCTTACTTTAATCAGTCAGACATATATCTTTTACCTTGTTCAGGGGAAAAGGTCGGCACCCCGAACTTCAAAGTACACAGACAGAATTATCAAGACAGAAACAGATCTAGTAGACAGATTTCAAACTGTCCAACCATTACATCCATACCCAGTCAACATCTGGATTTTTCAAAGGGGGGGGGGGGGCTCTGGACAACGGCTTCCCAGAATCCATATCAAATCACAGAACACTTCTCAAAGTGAGCCCCCAAAACAAAGCTACACATCAGGGCTTATATAGCCTTCTCCTGGCTCAGAGAATGTAACAACCTTCTGGACCCACTGGCCAATCAAGAAGTATCTACTGAAAAACAAGCCTCCCACCCCAGGCTCCAGGTGCACTTTAGCCTAGGGGCAGGGAAGATCTTTAAAATTTACATTCCTATTACAGGCAGCTAGGTGAATGGAGCACTGGAGTCAGGAGGACCTGAGTTCAAATGCAGCCTCAGAGACTTAACACAAAAAAACTAGCCGTGTGACCTTGGGCAAGTCACTTAACCCCAATTGCCCTCCAAAAAGCAAAAAAAAAATTATCTTTACTTAATGGGGCAGCTAGGTGGCGCAGTGAGTAAAGCGCTGGCCCTGGAGTCAGGAGGACACGATTTCGGTTCTGGCCTCAGACACTTAACACTCACACAAAAAAACTAGCTGTGTAACCTTGGGCAAGTTACTTAACCCCAATTGCCCTCCAAAAGGCAAAAAAAAAAAGGCCTTGTTTTAAACACTTAAAGAAAATCTATGACTCTCCCAGGATGCTCTCCTCTTCCCTCTCCTACTTTAAACTCTAGGAAACTCAGGAATAAGGAAACTGGCAGGGTCAATTCATAATCACCCCATTTCCTGAACAATGGCATAGAGGACAAGGAGAGATTTCAACAGTCCCTACTTATAGAGAAGGTAAGAGCATAAACATTTATATAGTAGCACCTACTATGTGCCAGACACTGTGCTAAGCACTTTTAAAAATATTATCTCATATAATCCTCATAAAATCCCTGCAAGGGAGGTGTTATTATTATTCCTATCTTAGAGTTGAAGAAACTGTGACTTGCCCAGGGTCATACAGAGAGTAAACATCTGAGGCTAAATTTGAATTCGGGTCTTCCTGGGTTTTCTATGCCCTCACTTTATCCACTGTGCCACCAGCTGCATAGTAAAGGTACAGCTGTAGCTGCTGCACACTCACAAGACAATGTGCCTGCAATCACATTCCAACCATCCTTACAAAGTTGTACCAGAACCCACAAGCCTAGAGAAAAAAACAGCATACCTGCCAGTCAAATAGACAAATAGAATCAAAATACACAAAACATGCATTCTTTACTTCTCACACACTAACATATATCAGCCTTTTCCCTGATTTGAGGGAAGTAAGATTTTACAAGGCTGAATTTTACTCATTGGGCATTCCCTGCAACAGCTTCAAGAAATCAGCACACTAAAAAAGTCACTGTAAATGGGCCAATCTCAACTCATAACGGACTGTCTAAGGATCTTCCTTTGGCCCTGTATTACTTAACATCTTTTTTTTAATCAATGACATGGAAAAGGCTGAGAAAGCATGTTTATCAAATTTGCATTAGTCAGGAAACTGAAATGGAATGTTAAAACACTGGATGACAAGAGTCAGGATCCAAAAATGTTTTCACAGACAAGAATGATTGGCCAAATCTAATATGATGAAATTTACTTCAATGGTTCTCGTCAGTATTCCTTCTAATAGGGAAATAAATTGCAACCTTATCCATATCTTTTCCCCTTTTGTGTGATTCTTTTCTGTATCTTTCCATAAATCGTAGACTATCTACCCAAAGAAGGACTTAACCATTTTTGGTTAATATTTTAACCAAATATTAATTTGGCTAAATTATTCAGAATAATATTTTATTTATTTATATTTTTAAAAATTGTTTTAAATTTAAAATTTTTTAAAAACATTTAAAGATTTTTTAAAATTTTATTTAAATTACTCAGAATAATATTTTCAAAATACACAAAATAAAATATATAGAATTGCAAAGGAAACCAAATATGTTGAAATATCTTTTAAAAAATAAATCAAGTTCACAAATCACAGGTGAAGCACACCTGTGGGTATTTTAACATTTCATGGATATTAGTATAACTTAAGCTCTCATTATTACTTATATGCCCTCCTTTTATAACTATTCATATCTTATGTGATTTATTTTCTTCCCTTAAAAGAAACTCCATATGTACTTTGACCTGTACTTACTGTGGCTCCCTGTAGAATGTCAACTTCTTAAGGGCAGGGTGTGCCTTTTCTCACTGATTCTCCATCGCACATACCAGCGCAGGGTCCAGAGCAGGCATTTACTAAAGGTCCCACCACTTCTTATACTCTCCTTCCCTCAAAGCCCCCTCCACCATCTACAGGCAGTGTCAGACAAGCCCCAACACCATGGAGACAGAGAAGGAAAGGATCACACCAGTTATCTTTGCCAAGAAAACTCCAAAATGGGGTCCTGAAGAGTCTGACTGCTGAATAACAAAAAATTGTTTCTATCTTCACATCTCTCACACAAGTCCTCTTTTCTCAACTCAGACATTCATTAAGCACCTACTAAGTGCCAGACACTGTTACAGGCTGGGATACAAAAAAGCAAAAGACAGCCGCTGCCCTCAAGGTGCTTACAATCTAACTGACCACAATCATTCTAGTTCAAGCCTTCACCACGTCTTGATTGAACTATTGGTCTCTTACTTCAATCAATCAATCAATAACCATTTAATAAGTACCAGTAGACACTGTGCTAAGCCCTGGGAATACCAAGAGAGGCAAATGGCAGTCTGCCTTCAATAATCTTACAATCTTATGGGGGAGACCACATGCAAATAAATAATGTACAAAGCAAGCTATATACAGGATAAATAGGAAATAATTAATAGAGAGGAAAGGCACTAGAATTAAGAGGGGTTGGGAAAGCCTTCCTATAAAAGATGGGATTTTATGCATAACCTATATGGAACTGCTTGCCTTCTCAGTGGGGGGAAAGGGGAGGAGGGAGAAGGGGAGAGTTTGGAACTCAAGGTTTTGAAAACAAATATTAAAAAATTGTTTTTTACATGTAACTGGGGAAAAATTAAATACTAAATAAATACCCCCCAAAAGGTGGGATTTTAAGGAAGCCAGGGAAGTCTGCAGGTAGAGTGGAGGGAAAGCATTCCGGGCATAGGGGACAGCCAGAGAAAAATGGACTGTCTCCTTTAAGCGTCCAATTCTTCCGTCCCTCCTTTCTCAATGGCTCCTAATTACCTCTAGGATCAAATACAAACTCCCATGTTTATTATTCAAAAATCTTCACAACCCTACTCCAACCTATTTTCCCAGTGCTTAGCACGATGCCTGGGCACATAGTAGGCCCTTAATAAATGTTCACTGACTATCTTATTATACAGTACTGCCCTTCACATACTCTATGGTCAAGCTAAACTAGTCTCCCTGCTTGTCGTTCCTCTCCTGTCACTGTGGCTGGTACATGCTGTCTTTTCAGTAGTGTCCGATTCTTTGTCACCCCATTTTGGGGTTTTCTTGGCAGAGATACTGTGCTCATTTTACAGATGCGAAAACTGAGACAAACAGGTTAAGTGACTTGCCCTGGGTCACACAGCCAGTAGAGGTCTGAGGACTGCTTTGAATTCATGAAGATGACTGTTCCAGACTCCAGGCCCGGTGCTCTATCCACTTCCGCCACCTACTTGCCCGTACCTGGCACATAGTAGGCGCTTAATAAATGCTTGTTGACTTGATCTAGATCCTCCAAGCCTGGAATGCTCCCCTTCCTCCCTTCCACCTCGAAGAATTCTTAGCCTTTAAAGCTCAGATGCCCTTCCGCAGAAAATGAATCTATGTTTATTCTGAAAAAGAAACTCCTTATGTACTTTGACCTGCACTTGCAGTGGCTCCCTGTAAAATGGCAGCTTCTAAAGCGCAGGGTGTGCCTTTTTCCACAGTCTCTATCGCCCATACCAGAGCAGGGCACACAGCAGACACTTACTAAATGTCCCACCCCTTCTTAGATCCTCCTTCCCTCAAAGCCCCCTCCCCCATCTAGGGGCGGCGTCCACAAGCCCCAACACCTAGGAGCTGTCACTGCAGCTCTCCCTTCGGCTCCTTTCCCCCTCGCCGTCTCCTCCCATCTCGTGGTCTTTTCTCCCTACCCGCCCCTCCCCCTGTTCGCCGCTCTTCTGGAGACCCCTCACGTCTTCCTTCCCCGCTTCCGCGACACCTCCCTTCTATTTCCTCACTCCGACACTAGGGTGCATCCTAGACTTCCCCAGTGGCCTTACCTGGCGGCGCACGCGCGCGTCCCTCCTACGGGCTTGAGCTCCCAGGACCGGCGGAGGGTCCTGCTTTCAAGCCTCACAGCGTTCGCCACTACCCGCCCCCCATTCCCTCGTAGCTGCTGGCGCGGCAGACATCAGCACCTCCACTACCACCACCACCGCTGCCACCGCCCAGATTCAGTTTGAACTGAAGCGCCGCCCCCTCGCGCTGAGTCCTCATTGGTCAAACCAAGGAAACATTGTGGTGCACATGCGCACTCTCGCAGCCATTGGCAGGCCGGGGGAAAGGAGGGAGGTTGCTTGGAAGAAGGAAAACTGGAGCCGGAGAGGGGTAGAGCGCTTTGTCTGTATCCACTCCAGCCGGAGGGAGGCTTGAACTACAAATCCCAGTATTCCTCGCGGCTCCCTAAGGGATAGGGCAGGAGCCCGGGCAGAGCGGGGAATAGAGGGAATGGTAAAGGTAGAGATCGGGGCGAAGAATCTAGCGACGACTGTCGAGACTGAGGAGCTTGAAAAGGCCAGACCGTGTTGAAGTCATGGTTTCTGACCTTGGAAACCTTAAACTACAAGTCCCAGGATTCCATGCTGTAAAACTCTTCCCGTCGGCTACGGCATGGGGCGGGGAGTGCTGTCCCGGCATGCCCCGGGGCAGGGCGTACAGAGGTTGGGAAGCTATGATGATGGTTACCATGGAGTTGCGCCGTCTACGGGAAGTGTGCCGCCGTCTACCGGAAGGCAAAGGCTGAAGAAAACTGAGCTGGTGAGCTTGGGCAGCATCTGGGGAGCCAACTGGGCAAGGATTGAAGCAGGTACATGTGTCATATCAAGCATAGGTAGCTCTATTTACATGGGCCTGAGATGTCCCCAAAGCAGGGACAGCTAAGCTATAAGAATTTGAGATAGTCGGGGGAGAAGGTAACACAGACAGACCCCTGGTAGAGAGCCTGAGATGAGCGCCAGAGGGTCGGGGCAACCCCGTTTATTATTCCTTCAGTAAGCATGAAGTGCCTGCCATATTCCAAGCGCTGGGCTAAGCAGTTTGTTCAAAGACAAAACGAAAAAATTCTAACTCTCAAGGAGAATACGTTCTTTTTTGGAAAAGGTACAGCAAAACCAAATAAAATGCAAAATTGAGGAGGGGGTATGGCAAATCGGGAGTGGTAATGTCAACTAGGAAGTGATCAAGTGAAGAGGTACTTGAATTTTAACGTTGAACTAAGGGACTAAAAAGTGAAGGTGAGGGGGGAAAAGTGTATACCAGGCATGGGGGTGAGGTGGAGCAGGGACAGCTCGAGCAAAGGCAACAAAGGCCAGTTTGGCTGGAGGGTAAGGCGTCTTAAGGGAGTAAGTAATAAGCCTGGGGAAATTGGCTGGAGCCAGTTTTTGAAGGGCTTTAAATACCAAACAAAAGTTTGTATTTTAACTTAGTGACAATTTGGGAGCATCTGGAGCAGAGGAGTGACCTGTGCTTTAGGAGTATCAGTTTGGCAGCTCTGTCGAAGATGGAATGGAGAGGCCAGAGACTGGAGGCAGGGAGACCAATTAGGGACATTTGAGGTACTTGCTAGGCATTGCAGAGGGTGGGTACTCCCCTCCCCATTTCTGTAGCCTAAGAATTTCAAATTCCTATAAGCAGACTTTGGCACCATACCATTGGGATGGGGAAGAGAAGAATACCACCAGAATAGGGGAAAGGGTGCTTTCAATATGGGAATATAGGGGTCCTGACATAGGCAAGTGAGCCAGCCCAGATGGAGACTCTTCCTTGGTCCCTCCCCCCCTTTTCAGTAAGACAGCTTAGACATTAATAGCCACCCAAGTAGGTCAAGTAACTAGAAATTTTGGAGCCTTAAGGCAAGCAGCTTCCTACACCCTCCCCACTTTTCATCTACCCAATGAAAGCCCAACTGAATCATTAATGGTCATCCCTTTATCCTCTATTTCCTTTAATACTCTTATTTTCATGTGCCTATGCAAACATGGATGTCTCCAGAAGACAAAGAATCACTACTTCTTGAATGCTGTTTGCTCCTCTCATTTCTCCTAATAGGCTAGGACAGAAGAAAAAATATATTCCTGGTTTCCCAGTGCCACTTCCAAACCCTCCACCTGCAGTTATTACTCAGAAAATATTCCCTCTTTTTAGGCCCAAAACATTCTTTTAAATGGTAGTTAGCTGACATAGTGGATAGAATGCTAGGCTTGGAGTTAAGAAGACTTGAACTGAACTTAAATCCTATTACAAACAGAGATTACCTTTATGACCCTGGGCAAATCACTTAACATCTTTCAGCATTTGTTTCATCTGTAAAATGGGCCTAAGACCTATTTCATATCTGTGGCTTTTATCTTTTGGTATCATAGCCACTCTTTCTCAGGTTCAGTACTTGGTTCAGTCTTTCCCTCCAACCCAAACCACGACTGAATACTTGGGGATTTCAATTTATGCATTGAGGTCCCCTCAAACACTCTGGCCTCTCAACCTAAAGTCACATGACCTAGGTCATCCTTATGTGTAAGCTATATATAGGGATGGTTGTACCTTAAAATTTAGCATTACACATAACTGTGCAGTTTGTGGTCCCAAATCTTTGATCATAACACTTTGTACTCTTGCATTATTCCTAAAACTTTCCTTCATCCTTAGCATAACCTTCAGTCCCTTCATTCTTTCTTGTTCCACCCTTGCTCTGGCCCTAGAGTTGACCATTTCAACAGCATACAAATCTGTACCCTTGACTCTTTTGCCCATCATGACCTTGCCAAAGCCCTGTGTTATCCTCACCCTCCTCGTCTTCTAATTCCCCTCAAACAGCCAAAAGGTGGCACTCAAAATGACTGCTGATTGGACCCCACTGTTACCTAATCTCAACTGGGACTTCAAAGCTTCATGACATTCTTTTTATTCTGTGATTCTCAAGGTTCCTTGAAGTGATTCATCTCTGTTCAAATCTCCATATACTACTCCCTTTCCTCCCCTCTCAAAAGATTTCAATTCCTACTTTAGTGAGAAAGAAAGCAATTATCCAACTATAGTAAGTTCTCCTTTCTTATGATATACCTTAAAATTCCTCCATACCATCCTCCATCCCTTTTATTCCCCTATCTGGAATACACTTTCTTGGAGAAATCAGTTTTAGTTGAATATTGAATTTGGAGGCCCACCTATTTTTTTTTTTTGTTTTGTTTTAAGCAATCGGGGTTAAGTAACTTGCTCAAGGTTACAAGGCCAGTTATTTCTGGGTGTGGTGCTGAGTGTCTGAGCCCGGGATTCGATCTCCAGGTCGTCCCAACACTGGAGCTGGTGCTCTTACTCACTGAGCCACCTGGCTGCCCCGGCCCACCTATTCTTATTAGAATATTGTTATTACTACCATATTGTATTATATTAGAATATTACCATAGTCGCCACTTCCTTGAAGCCTTACTCCGAATGAGTATTCTTTCTAATTTCAGATTTTCTTTCAGCACTAGATTCTTGTCCGTATTTGCTTATGTTTCTGAGCCTCCCCAATGTTATTAGACTTTAATGTTTCTGAAAGCACTGCCAATGCCTCGGTCTTCTTTCCAAAGCCAACCTCTCTATTTGTGCTCTTGATCATCCTGTCTGCTCATCTTCTCTTCCATCATTCTCTGGCTCATCTTCATTCTCTATCTACTGGCTCTTTCACTGCTGCCTATGTCACCCGTTATGTCACTGGTCCTCCTCAAAAATAGGGGACCAACAACAAATATCACCAAGTCTCCCCTCTCCTTAAAGATCTTTCACTTGCCCCCTATATTGTTGTTTGTCCTTCCGTTTTGAAGACCAATGACATCACAAGTTGTGTCTTGACTTGTGTGTGAAATTCGGATTTCAGGGAGGTAGAGTTGCACAAAGTCATCAGTCTCACACTCTCTTCCTGGCAGGACAAAAGTCTAGATGATTGGATGCAGTGTGTGATTTTGGCATCGTTAATGCCTGACCAAGCTCTTAAGTGCTCCACAGCACCTGCTCCAGCTGCCTCTGTGGCTGTTGGAATGAATTGTTCTCATCTGCCCATTCTGCCAAGGAAAGTCTTCACATGCTCGGGGTAGACACTTCCCTAACTTACCAACAGGTTTGAGACCTGTCAGTCACATTCAACTCAGTTTAGTCTGTTGAGATGGTTTTATTGAAGTGTGGCCAATGCACTTGCTACAGCTTCCTGTTATCAGCCTACAGTCCCTATAGGGCAGGGGGACCTCTCCCTTTCATAGCCATCCCTATACTTGGTGCATCCACTTCCTCACTTCTCAGGCCACTGGCGTTTGTCCTGTAACTCCACCACTGATCTAACTCTTCTTGCAGATGATGCACAAGCCTTTAGCTGCCCTTTTCTGTTATTTCTGGAACTTTCAACACTATCCCTTGCTCCTCGATATTCTCTTTAGTTTGCACATTGTTTTCTTCTGGTTCTATCTAATAGCTCTTTCTCTGCTTCTTCTGCTATATCACTGATTAACTGAATAAATTTCAGTAACTACTATTGTCATTCTATAAGAAGAAATGTGGACATTTTTGGTGAGAGAGGCTCTAGCTACTGGAATAATTAGCAAAAACCTCACAAAAGAAATGGCATTTGAGATGACCTTTAAAGGAAGCTGGGTATTCTAAGAGGCAGAGGTGAGCTTGGAGGACGGCTTGAGCAAAATCACAGAGACCAAACATCAAAGGATAATAGAGCTGGATGTGACTGTAGAAGCCATCTGCTCCAACCTCCTCAATTTATAAATGAGGCTCATGCAGGATAATACAACCAATATATGTCAGAGGCAGGATTCAAACCCAGGGGAATAAAGTACAATAAGCCCATAAAAGTAGAATGAAGCCAGATTAGGACTTTATGTATCAAATAGAAGTTTGCATTTTATCCTAGAACCAATGATAACAAGGCATAGTGGATAATGGCCTCAAAGCCGGGAAAACCTGTGTTCGAGTCCAAGTTCCAACACATATTGGTTTGTTTGAGCCTGCACAACTCACTTAAAACTTTTGGTACTGTAGGGAACTAAGACTGTGAATTGCATTGATAGTGTTTCCTTGAGGAGTACCCTCTATCAGTGACATCCTATAAGTGATATGATCACAGCTGTATAGACACTGTCCCTCCATGTCTTAGAATCTTTAGATTCCTTCACCTAGATTCATGTCTTCTTAGGGAAGCCTTCCCTGTCACCACTGAGTTATTAGGTTTCTCTCTCTTCTTAAATGACCTTGTACTCACATTTTCCCACCCTACCCTGCTTTCCTGCCCACCCCAGGACATTGGTTTCTGTAGGGGGAGAGACATCCAACTATGCCACTGGCTTGCTGAGCAAATCCCTTCTCACTGTTCCATCTCCCCTTCTCCTTTTGTAAAAATAGGGCTATCTGTCCCTGTCCTGTTTGCCAGAGTTGTTGTGAGACTGAAATAGATGGGGAAGCATGTTGCAAGGCAAAAAATACTCTCCAAATGCAGCCCCTCTCTGTCCCCTTAGGCCGAAACTAGCAGCCCAGGGCCCCATGCTTCTCCTACACCCCCCACAATGGCTGAAATATGACTGACAACTGGGATTATGTGAAGACTTTGGCACAGGAGCCACCCCTCGACTTCTCCTTCAAAAATATAAACTTCATCCAAGGTGAGCCAGATGTGCGCAGCCTCTTTCTTCTTCTCTCCTCCCTTGAACTCCAGCACCCCATTCAGCTTGGGCTATCCTTCTCCAAACCTTTGCTCTTTTTTTCTGGAGGGCAATTGGGGTTTAGTGACTTGCCCAAAGTCACATGGCTAGTTTTGTGTTAAGTGTCTAAGACCAAATTTGAACTCAGGTCCTCCTGACTCCAGGGCCAATGCTCTATTCACTGCACCACCTAGCCACCCCCAAACCTTTGTTCTTTTAAAATTAATCTGAAAAGGTTAAAAAAAAGTTATGGTCTGGCATTTTTTAAAAGGCCAAGTTGGATAGAAACCAGGAGCCTTCACATGGCTAATGTAATTATTATAAAAATAATAAAACTAGAGAATGAGACTTGGAAATTCTCCAGTCTAATCTCCCTTTTACTCTTCTCAATGCATAGCACAGTACCTGGCATATAGTGGACATCAACAAACGCTTGTTAAACACTCACCTGAATTCACCCCACACCCCAGAGACTAGCACTGTGACTCAGCCAGCCCTCTATCCTCTCTGAGCCCATTTGTAAAAAGGAGATTCTAGCAGCAAATACTTTTCCAAGAAGTTTAGGGCCTACCAAGCTATATGGCAGGTGCTTTACCAATCTTAAAGCACTATATGTAAATGCAAGCTGTTTTTTTGTATTTGCAAGTTAAGCCCGAACGGTCACAAAACTAGCCACTTGCTATCTTTGACATCATGGCAGTCACCCTCTCTCCCTGTTCCCATAATGTCTAAAGTGGGGATAAATATCTGTACTATCTACTTCCCAGAGTTGTGAGGAAAGTACATTGCAAACCTTAAAAAGACAGGGCCCATACCTGTGCTTTTATTGGTAGAGGGAACTCCCACGTGAGAAAACTCTCCATCACTGCAGATCTTCACCTATTTAAAAAAGTTTTCTCCACCACTGAGAAATTAAATGATTTGCCCAGGGTTGCAAATCAAGTATGTCTCTCCTGTTTTCAAAGCTCGCTGTATTCAACACTGCCTGCTAACCTGAACACATTACATAAATGTGAGAATTATTATTGAATGGCAGTCAGGATTTGAACCCAGATCCTTTGACCCCAATATCCTTCAAAACAACAAATTAGCTGTCATACCAGCTCTGGTCTTCAAAGGTCAGAGGGCTAGGCTGGAGAAAGAAAGAATAACAACCTTTCTTCATCTTAAAGGGAGCATCACAGGTACATGACAGCAAAGTCAGTAAGTTTAGATAGGCTTCTCTCTTCTTTTTCTGGGAGTCGAATATGCAAAGAAATTGGAAGGGCAACTCATCCCTTAGTGAAGCTAGAGACTGAACCAGTTGATAGGATGAGCAGGTACGAAGAGGGACGGGTAGCTGTAAGAAGACGTTGGGGTCTCAGCTCCTTATTACCTGTCAGTCACTGAAGCTCCTGATAACTCAGTTTTTTCATCTATAAAACGAATTAAACTAGGTGACTTCTGACATCCCTTCCAGCTCCAAATTTATGAACTAAGGATCAGATTAAAGGCAGGAAGCCAGGTGAAAGATCAAAATGCCCCAATTTGCTTCAGGATAGTCTAAAACCTTGCCATTAGAGTTGGATTGGTGCATTCCTCATCTAGCAAACCATCTAAAACCTTGTGACTCCCATGAGGGTAAAGACTATCTCTGGCTAAAATGCTGAGCACTGTGACAGAAACATGTATGGGTATCAGTGAGCAAAGGAACACTTTCTCCTCTCTCTATGGGCAAGAAAACATAAAAACATATACTTTACCCTATCTCTTCAGGAAATATTTCAGGGCAATAGAGTTAGATGTGTATGGTCTTAGGCTCAGGCATATGCCCTCAGGGAGAACCTGGTCTAAGAAAATCCTCTCTCCTGGCTATTGAGCACTATGTTATGTCACTAGCTGGCATTGATTTTTTTAGGCAAATTCTTTTTCCTTTCTATGCTTTGGCTTCCTGCTTTATAAAATAAAGCAGCCCTCCTTCTGACATTCTTTTAGTGTGTAGTTTCCACACTGAAGCCAATTGTCCCTTATATCATCAGCATTTCTTCTTGAAGGATGGTGACCAGCCCTTCCCTTCACTAGCCTTTCCTTCCTTCTACCCCAGGAGCCTTGTGCCACCCCAGATCCATCCCCAGTCTCTCCACTGTGTAATGACTATCCACTACACAGCCCCCAAATCTGTACCTCACGAAAATAACTGTGTAGGAGCAGGGAGGGAAGGAACAAACTAATGTTCTTTTGTAGTACTGTCAGATCTGTGCTTAGAAAATACAAGTATGGGGCAGGTAGGTGGCGCAGTGAATAGAGCACCGGCCCTGAACTCAGGAGGACCCGAGTTCAAATCTGACCTCAGACACTTAACACAAAAACTAGCCATGTGACCTTGGGCAAATCACTTAATCCCAATTGTCCTCCAAAAAGCAAAAAAAAAAAACCAAAAACAAACAAACAAAAAAAGTATTCAGGCTCTGGTCCCTGGCTCTTCCACTGATTTGTGTAACTTTGAGTAAGTCCCTTCCCCTTTGTGGGTCTAAGTTTTTCTCCTCTGTGAGAAAAAAAAAAGTTGGACAAGATAATCTCTCAAATAAGCCATTTTCTCTAAATGAGTTACTGTAACACTGTAAATTCATAGCATTCAAAAGTGGAAGACACATATACTGACAAGGAGGTTGGACTAGTTAGGGTGTCTTAGGAGTCTCATCCACTAGTTTTATGAGCTTAAATGAAATCGACTTTATATAATTTGGCATCATGTTTTTTTTTGTTTTTTTAGCTCAAAGACTCTCTAGATAATCTAGTCCAAACTCTCATTTTAGAGATTAAGAATCTGAGGCCCAAAGGAGATAAAGCAGACTTGTTCAAAGTCAGAGAGCTAGCTCTAGCAGGGCTGGGATTCAGATGGGTCCAGTTCCAAACCTAATGCCTCTTCCACTGCACTCCCCACAATGGGTCCAATTCCGAATTCACACATATATAATTCCTCTTTTCCACAGAAGAGGGTTGGTTATCTATCCCTCAACCCAGTCTTCCCCAGGATAAATTTCCCCACTTAACTTTTAATTGATCCTCATCTTGCCCCATTTCTATTCCTTTACTTGTCCATGTTCTTCCTAAGACTTGGCTTCCAGAATTAAATTCCTGATGAGCCCTGACCAGGGCAGAGACGGTCTACCTCACTCTGGTTGTTGGACTCATGATGACATAGCCTGTGACAACACAGCTTTGGAAGGAGTAGTGCTTCTACTGTAGCTGACTGTAACCCTGTACAGCAGTTCTGGGCTGTTCCTAGTCCTGGTTGGCCTCAGACTGAGATGGGAAGGAGAGTACCCTTGCCTAGGGGCTCCTGGCTAACTTTACTCTCCGTGATCTATCCCTGCAGACCTGATAAGTGAGGAGCCCAGGACTGGGCTCCGGCCAGTAAAGCATTCTAAGCAGGGTAAGTCACTGACCCAGGCCGTGCGCCTTAACAACAACGTGCTCAATGACCTCGCGGACTTCAGTCAGACTATGTCGCAGCTGTTGGAGCATCCCCAGAACCTGGCTTGGATTGACCTGTCCTTCAATGACCTGCCCAACATCGACCCCGTAGGTGCCTAAGTCCCCAGGAGAGACATCAGCTGCAGGCAGGATGGTGGGGGTAAGGGGGATCCCGAGAGGAAACATCAGTGATGTGCAAGGCCTAAGGTATTTATGAAACACTTGCCACAGATCTAGCACTATGGGGAAAAGAAATGGTATAAAGAAGTAGTAAGAACTATCTCCTTACCTTCTGTGGTAAGTTTTGTTTCCCCCCCCCTCCCAGTTTCTCTGTGTGGGTCATCATAAGCAGTTTAGAAATGGGTATCCAACACTACTACTGCTTAAGAAGAATCTAAGCACTTTAGTATAAGCTCAAGACCATGCTAAGCACCGGACATGGGAAGAGAAGAATAAAAAGTAGTGGAAAATAGCCCTTGACTTCAGAACTCATCCTGTGCCTCAGTTTTCTCCTCTGGATATATAAGAGGAAGAGCAAAAGAATAAGAATTTGGGGGGCTGAGAGATCTTAATGAGACCTAAGTTTGAGTCTGATTGCCAGATGTGCCCTTCCTACGTGTGACTGGGACAAGTTACTTGACCTTTCCAAATCTTACATTTCCAATACTTTGTGTACATAAGTCACTTAATGTCTGTGAAATTAAATCCCTCATCTCAAAAATTGGAAAGGTAATGAATGTTGCACCACCTACCTCACAGGGCACTTGTGAAGGAAATGCTTTGTAAACCTCAAACCACTAGGGATATGGTTTATTTTGTAAAAAGGAAACAAAGGTTAAGAGATCTGCTTATTCCTAGCAGCTAGATGAGGCAGTAGATGGAAAGGGGAAAACATGGAATACCATCTGAGGAGACCAAAGCCTCCTCCTCCTGAGTACATGACCACCCTTGATATGAGCAGTTTCCTCATTTATAAATAGGTAATATTCCTTGAGCTACAACCTCTCACAAGCTTGTTGTAAGGAAAAGAGTGAACATTCAAGTAATAAATCCCTAGTCTCCAGAAGCCTCTAGGATAGAGGGGGTCAGGTCACCCAGAGAATTGATTCTAAGGAAAAGAGCACCCCCTCTTCTCAAGACTAGATTTCCCAAGTTTCCTGCCACCTCCATAAACTGGCCACTGGATCCTATTCAACCTGGTACTGTGTCCCTTCCTCACCCACCAGGTGCTGACCACCTTCTTCAACTTAAGTGTCCTTTATCTCCATGGCAACTGCATCCATCGCCTGCCAGAAGTGGATAAGCTGTCAAATCTTACCAAGCTTCGAAGCCTGACCCTCCATGGGAACCCCATAGAGGAGGAGAAGGGGTACAGGTAATGCCCCTACCCGGAGACCCTGGAGAAAAGGGAACAAAAGGCTCAGGAGCCTCACCCCCTCAAGTACAGACTGAGGGGACGGCACAAGTTGTAGACTTAAAAGAAAGGGAATCTTACCCTGTTCTCCAAAGGGGGTTATCTGTGGCCAAATCAAAAGGTCACTTTTCTTGTGGGAAGGGAGTGGAATGGAATGGAAGAGGCCTATTTGAAACTCCTAGAATGGAAAGAGACCTTGATTGGGAGTGGGTGGGAAAGATTACTAGGTCATCATATCTGAGAATGGCAGAAGACTCTTATGAATGGAACATATGGGACTGAGAAGTTATTCTAGTAGTTTAGCTTCCCACCCCACTGCACTTTGGCTGCAAATGTTAAATCCCTTAGGTATTTTTGGAGAATGGTAGTAGTCACACCCTACTTATACCCTGATTATATCCAGGGTCACTTTGCTTTTAAAACTGAAGGAGCTAATAAAGGGAGGAAAATATTAGTAACTCTTTAGGATACATAGTTAAGTGGCCCTGGATTCACATCCAACGTCCCCATTATGATTCTTTCCTTTTTCTACCCACTCTGGGGAGCCCGAAATCCTATATCCTCCCTGCAGGCAATATGTGCTGTCCATCCTACCCCGAATTACTACCTTTGACTTCAGTGGTGTCACCAAGCAAGACCGGATCACAGCCACTATCTGGAGACGAATGAATATCAAGCCCAAGAAGGTCCGATTTAAACGGGATAACTTTTGATAACTCCTATCCATGCTAAGGCTCCAAAGCCCCTAAGATTCTGGTACCCTCTCCCTCAACACTTAGTTTAGCAATAAAGGAAGTGAGCTGTTCTAGGGGGCTCGAGTCCCTCAGCTGCGCGTTGAGGTGCCCTTCAAAAGGTGGGCAGAATAGATAGCAACTCAGGTAGCATGACACCACCCAGCCCCAAGCATACTTAAGGAGGCAGAATCTGGCCTGTATTCCACCTTGCTATCTTGCAGCCTGAAACTTGATCGACAGATACCTAGAAACTCTGAGAAGGCATCATCTAATCTGACAGGCCCCCCTCCTCAAACGATATGTAACGGTTATACAGAACCAATCTTAATGATGGTTACCCTTTCCAAATGTTACAGAATGTTAAGACCTCAATTGGAGCTCATTCTGCCCCTTTGAGCCCCTCCTGCTGTTATCCCTGCAAAGGCATCTAGTTAACTTTCAAGTTGTACGAGAAGTGGGAGGTTGGCAGGGTAAGGAAAAGGACAGAAGGGCTGGAGCCAGCATGGATAGATGTCCTTTATGGAGAGTGGCAAACCAAAACAAATAAAATTAAAGGATCAAACATGTAAAAACTGGGTGTGAGAAATAAAAACAACCAATTTAGTTCTTAGTCCCAACACAGAAGGGCGATCTCAAGGAAGCCAAATCTCTTCCTACCCACCACCCCCAATCATGAAATAATTCACATCCAAATCCCTATCCTCCCACTCCTCTAGTTCTGCCTCCCCCCCACCCCCCCAAGTGGCAAAACCATCATAGATCTTTCCCACAAAGTATTCAGCCAGGGCCACATGGCACAAAGGCTTTTTGGGAACTCATTGTTTGTCAACATGAGGCCCCCAAACACCTCTGGACTCCTGTGGTAGTTTCTCCTCTGTGATTAGTAGTAAATTAGGTTTCTGTACAAGCAGGAAGAAATAAGGGGAAAGGAAGGTGGGAACAAGGAGAAAATCTCCAGAAATTGTCCTCACGGGACCCCAAACTGCACGACCAACTCCTCTTTTGCGTCGACCCGGATCTGAGAAAGTGCACTATAGGCATAAGCAGCTATTCTGGAGACCTAAAGTTACAAGAAAAAGGCAGTTACAAAAATACAGACAAATATTGTCTGGTAGAGTAGTGAATAAAAGAATGTAAGGCACATGAGAAAAACACTGGGGCAGGGGGCGCATTTCCAAAAAGAAAAAAATAAAATACAAAAAGGGCAAAGGGGCAGAGTACAGTATAGCCAGGAAATTGGAACAGCCTGGATAAGCAGAGGGAAAAGGGTAATCACCTTGGGTGGAGTTAATGGGAAGGCAAGAACTGAACTAGCCTAGATAAGGGAAGAGTAAAGCAAAAGACATGGCCTCACCTGCTGCAAATCTGCAAAGGGGACAGGGTCGCTGGCAAGCACTTGGTGGGGCTGGCTGGTAAGTGATGGCAGTGGTGGCAGCTTCTTCCAGTGAGTCAAACTACTGCTCAGGACAGCCAGGCGAGTACTATAGGGGAGGAGCACAAGAGAAGGCATAGGTCCTCTGTATTCCTCATCACTTTCTCCCACAATCAGGAAATGGGATGAATCTAGCTCCTGCCCTAGAGTCAGTGCTCCATTCTCAGGTCAACTCTGTATGACTTCATAAAAACCTTAACTTCTTTTGGCCTGTTTCCATTCCCAGGGTGGTGGGAGGAACAAATGGGCAATTCATTTTCAAAGACTTAGAAGGGACCTGGCAGAGATCTAGTCTAACCCCCTAATTTTATAGATAAGGGCTCAGATGAATTGACTCACTCAATTATCTAAAGACTACAGAGGTAATGAGTCAGAGGTTTCAGAGCCTGGGGCAGAGGGGACAGAGAGACTAGAAAGGAAACTATCATTACCTTGTCCCTATTCCCCTCACCTGTATTGTCTCGCTCGGTCCATGTACTCATGCTGCTCCATGCCCTGGGAATCTGCTGCCGATACATCAATGATGTTGCTGGGGAAAAAGATAACTGAGACTTCAGCAAGGCTGGCTCAAAATGAATGAAATCTGGAATCTCTATGTGGAATCTAACATTTCACCTCAATTTATTCATGCATCAGTTAAAGCAGGATGGCAGAGGTCTGGAAAGACCTCCATTACACACACTAAATTTCTCCAATCTGGGTGGGAGATTGGGACAGGGGCCCAACTTCCTCCTCCACACCTCCCCCAGGGAATTCCTTAGGTTCTAGAGCAAGGGTTCTTAACCTGGGGTCCATGGACAGATTTCAATTGATCTGTGAACTTGGATATGAAAAAAAAAAACATCTTTCACTAACCTCTTAACTAAAATTTAACATTTTGGGGCGGCTAGGTAGCACCATGAATAGAGCACCAGCCCTGAAGTCATGAGGACCTGAGTTCAAATCTGACCTCAGACACTTAAAACAAAACTAGCCATGTGACCTTGGGCAAGTCACTTAACCCCAATTGCCCTACCTTCCCCTCTCCAAAAAAAGCAAAAAATAATAATAAAATATAACATTTCCTTTAATTATGAATATATTTTTACAAATTATTCTGAGATACCTATAGGCTTTTCCACACTGCCAGTGTGGTCCATAACACAAAAATTGGTTAAGAAGCCCGGCTCTAGAGCCTCCACCAGGGCAGAATGAAAGTATCTCTCCAGAGTCCTTTTGTTGAACACTATTATCCCTGAAATTCTCACACACACACATGCACACAAAATTATTCTGTGAGATGGGGGTGGGGGTTGGGGGATGGTCAGAGAAGGATTCCTTTGACTTGAGCATAGAACCAGGATCCTTATCCTACAGGTAAAGGGGGCTGGAGCAGACATAGCTCCTTCCACTCTGACCTGGCTGTCTTGGCAAGAATAGAAGACAGCAGGGCCTGCTCATCCGTACGGGCTGCTGGCAGGCTGTGGTAGTTGGGTTCTGCTCCATTTAGGGTCTTGGTTGGGGGACTGCTGGGGTCCAGAAGTAGCTTCCGCTCCTCTCGATCCTAAGTGGGAACAGGGGAGGGTCAGCACCAGATTGGACATGAGGTACACAAAATGCCTCAACTTCTCCTTATCCCCAAGTTCCACTTGGCTATGATATGATACCCTCAATCTGAGCTAGTCCTCTCTTGATTTCCAAGTTGGAAGGTGTCTTGGGGGGAAGCCAATTCAATCTGTACCAGAACAGATCCCTCTCCAACAACCCTGATAAGTGATCACCAACCTTCTACTTCAAGCCACCTCCAGTGACTCTTCCCTCAGGCTGCCCACTGAGCCAATGCTGTGAGGAAGTTCAGAAATCTTCCTCAAGCAGTTCCTCCCACAGGTCCTAGATCTGCCCTCTGGAGACAAATAGAAGATATCTAATCCCTCTTCTACATAATAGCCCTTCAGATATTTGAAGACAGCTGTCATGGTCCCCCTGGCACCCCTCCCCCCACTAAAATTTCTCTCCTGCTTTCTATAAGCTAATTAATGTCCAGCTCAGAATTCTGCATCTTCCTTCCTCATTATGCCACCTGCAGTCCTGGCCAACGTCCCCTCCCCCATGAGCCCCCTTGGCCCTTCCTGACCCACTGCCACATTCTTAACTGCCATTTCCCTTCCCTACTGTTTTCCCCCATTAGAATGTAAGCTTCTTAAGGTTAGGGACTGTCTTCATTGCAAGTACTTGTATCCCCAGCTCAGAATATAGTGTTTGGCATAGAGTGGTTAATAAATGTTTTATCTCTTTATCTAATGGATTGCAATAGGAAAGAGGAAGCAAGCTTCTTCTGCTTAGACACAGAAGGCATAACTAGGACTGGTGGGTGGAAATTGCAAAGGGAGACTGGCTTCAGATAAGGAAAAGCTTCAACAGTAAGGGCTGTTCAAAAATAGAATAAGCTGTTTCATAATAAATGTAGAATTGAGTTCATGAGGTTGTGAGTTCTCTGTCACTGGAGAAATTTAAGTTGAACCTAGAGATGATCATTTGTTGGACATCCCTATTCAGGTAAAAGCTGGAAAAGATGAATTCTAAGGTTCCTTATAGCTCTGCAATTCTGTGATTCAAATAACTGGCCATCAAACCATGAAAAAGAACATATATTTTGGGCCCATCCCTTTGTAGGACACTACAGCAGCATGAGTTAATCCCTTCCCTCTCAGAGGACATTAGTTAAACCCCTTCACTTTCTCTACCTGTTTCCTCAACCTATAAAGTAAGGCAGAACTACAGTCCCTTCCAACTCTTAATATAGTCCACTCAGGGAGCCAAGACACATGTTTATCTAATCATAATCTGCTGTCACTAAGCCTCTACCTCTGCCTTGTAAGCTAGAACTCTGTTCTTCATCCTCCCTATATAATCACCAATCCTTCTACCCCTTAATTCTTTCCCAAGCCATCACCCCTGCACTGGCTACACACTTCCATTCCATACCTTGGCCCCTTAGTGAACCAGGTTAACTCTATACTGTCCCAGCACTACCATGCCTATTTATCCTATCAAGCCTTGGTCCTGGATTACTCCCACTATCCACTGTCTTTTTTTCCTAATCATGCTGTGGAATGAAACTGGAGAAAAATCACAAAACCATTCTGACTGGGCCAACTACAAATTGATACTACATAATCTCATTTGGGCCCTTACTTCTTCAAGACAACCCTTTTACATCTCCCAAATCAATTCACTATCCAACTTACTAGAATCAGTTTTTCCAAATTTTTTTAGCCTTCCAAGTTTACCTTGCATTCCACTAGTTTTAAAAAAAAAGGTCATTCACCAAGAGCTTCTTCCCCCACACTTGTTCTCATAAGACACGGCCATTCTCCCTGCTAAAGCCAAGTGATCTTATTCCACCCCACCTTCTGCAGAATTATTATCCCTTCCATGATCCCGTTCTCTCACTGACCTTAAATATCTTCCTGCCTACTGACTCCTTCAGACATGGCATAACACGCCCATGTCTCCCCCAACCTCAAAACTCACTTAATCCTGGTCACAGATCATCCTATTGCTTCCCTTTTGTGGATAAATTCTGAGAAGGCCACGTACAATTAGTGTCTCCACTTCCTTTTCTCCCACTCTCTTCTTGACTGCACTCTATAGTCCTACTTCATCAGTCACTGAATCAGTTCTCTCCAATGTTACCAACAATCTTTTAACTGCTAAATCTAATGGCCTTTTCTCAATCCTTATACTCCTGGATCTTTCTGCAATCTTTGACACTATGGATCACCTCCTTAATACTCTTCTCCTAACTTTTCTGTGATACTGCTCCCTCCTGGTTTTTCTTCTACCTGTCTGACCAATCCTTTTCTGCCTCCTTTGCTGGATATTCAAGTCATACTTGATAACCATGGGTATCCCCCAAAGTTCTATCCTGGGTCTTCTTCTCCCTCTATACTATGGGTTATTTCATCAGCTCCCATGGATTCAATTATAATCTACATGTAGACGATTCCTAGAACTGTATTCAGCACTAACATCTCTTCTGACCTCCAGTCTCACATCTCCAACTGAATATCCTTTAAACACCTTAAACTCAACATATCAAACACTGAACTCGTTTTCTTTCCTCCCAAACCTTCTCCTCTTGCTAACTTCCCTGACACCACCAAGGATATCATCCTCCCAGTCCCTCAAGTTCAAAAACCAAGTATCATCTTTGATTCCTCACTCTCACCCCCAAACCCAATCTTGCCAAAGCCTCTCTACCTTTCTAACACTTTTTGAATACACTCCCTTCTCTCCTCTGATACTGTCACCACCCTGACATAGGCCCTTACCTCATGTCAACACTACTGCCAACTCTTCTGGTAGGTCTCCCTGCCTCAAATCTCTCCCCACTCAATCCATTCTCCACTCTGCTATCAAGCTGGTCTTCTTAAAGTGCAACTCTGACCATATTACTCTCCTATTCAATCAGTTCTAGTAGCCCCCTATTACCTCCCAGATCAAATATAAAATCCCTTATCTGACTTTTAAAGCCTTTCATTACCTGGCCCCTTCCTCTCTTCCATATATTCTGAAAGCCAGTGACACTGGATCCAGCTCTGTGCACCAAGTATTTTCAGTGGATGTCCCTCCATGCTTCAAATCCTCGTCGTCCTCCTCACTTCTTGGCTTCCCTGGATTCCTTTATGTTACAGCAAAAATCCACCTACAGGAAGTCTTTCCCAGTCACCCTTAATACTAGTGCCTTCCCTCTGAGATTATCTCCACTTCATCCTGCAGATGTCTAGGATGTCTGTAATTGTTTGCATGTGGCCTCCCTCCTTAGACTGTGAGCTCCTTGGAGGCAGGCACTCTTTTCTGCCTTTCTTTGTATCTCCAGCACTTACACAGCAAGTGCTTAATAAATGCTTGCTGACTTGACTTGAAATCATGAAAATAAAAGTTTTTTGGTTTTTTTATTCTATTTAGAGAACAGGATGAGATGGAGTTCAGTTAAACATTAAAACAAATGTTATGGACACTCAGAGACTTTACTGCATTCTGGAGTAGTAAAAAGGCCTCTACAGGAGTCTGAGTAGGATTCAGATGGAGGTGAGACACTCCAGGTCAGAAGCACACCTAGCATTGGCAAATGGCCCAGAGGTGGAGCCACTGAAGACATATTTATATGACAATGGGCCAGTAGAGAGGATCAGACTGGCTCAAAGCTGTAAGAACTCACTTTGTAATCTCAGCTCTGCTACTTACTACTGCCTATGGGAGCTATGCCAGCTTATTCACACCTTTTCAGGCCTTAGTTTTCTCATCTAAAAGGTAAGGATGGATTAGATGACTTCTCAGGACCCTTTCAGTTCTAAATCTAATAATGGGAAAATATACCTTGAATCACTGCCTGAGCAGTTTGGATTTCATGAATCCAAGTTTAGCTGTACTTCCTCTCTCTGCAACTCAGTTTCCTCATTTATCAAGAGGGTGGGTATAAACAAAATAATAACCACTCACATTTCTGGAGCTCTTTAAGTTTTAAAAGTGCTTTCCCAAAAACAACCCTGTGAGGTAAGTACAGCATATATTCCCCCCCCCCCCCCATTTTACAGATAAGGATAAAGAACCAGGATCAGAGAGGCTTGCCTTGTCATATATTAATTAAATGTTGGAATCAGGATAAGAACCCAGGTCTCCTGATACCCAGTCCAATATTTTTTTTTTATTAAGCATTCCGAATGTTTCTCGAAAATGCAATCTTGCAAGCCTGTGAATAGGCACCAAAGGTCTTTAATGCAGTGAGAGGGATGCCCTTAGTAGTTTCTTGTAGTTTATAGTAAGGAAGCTATTGCAATTGACTTGGTGTGACAGCAGGTCATTCCCACCCAGCTGTACTTCAACTTCATCATGTTCCCAGTAATGTGATAGCCTGGGGCCCTTTTGTCCCTCTGATAAGAGCAAAGCATTCTTCTCAGAGCGGGGTGCCCAGGCCAGCCACTCTAGAAGCTGGGTAGCCTCCTCTTCTAGCTTCCTTTGATGTGTAGTCTTCCCCCAAGAAATTGTGAGCTCCTTGAGGGCAGGGTCTGTCTTTTGCTTTTCTTTGCCTCTCCAGCACTTAGCATAGTGCTTGGTATATGGTAGATAATAAATGTTCACTGACTGACTGGTGAAGGCCATGTTAAGTAGAGCTCAGGCATACCTTAGAAAGGCAGCACTAGATAATACCCATCAATTATCTTAAGTGAGGATTCAAGGTGTCTCTACTAAGCATCCTGTTGAATATCGCCACAAACAGTACTTCCCCAGCAAGACCAAAGGCTCCAGAGCCACTGGCCCTGACTCCTGGAGAACATTTAACAAGCCTGCTCTCTCTGCCACAAATGTTTCCCCATAAGTCTTCTCCAGGCTGAATATTCTTGGTTTCTTCAGCCATTCTACATATGGCATGACTTTCAGACCTATCACTACCCAACTCCAGACACATTTCATAAATGTTTAAAGAAATTAGCACCCAGAACTTAACACAGAACTCTAGTCTGATCACTGTAGACCCCTATTATCTTCCTTATTCCAAACTTCCAGAGTTTTGGAATTTGTCACTGATAAAATGCTAGGAAAGTGTCCATGTGAATTATTATTAATCCAGGTCTCTCCTATGCCTGTTCAACTGACACTTTTATCACAAGTGCAATTCTTTATATCAAGAATGATGGCCCCAGAGTCAGGAGGACCCGAGTTCAGCTCCGACCTCAGACACTTAACACCCACACAAAAAAACTAGCCATGTAACCTTGGGCAAGTTACTTAACCCCAACTGCCCTCCAAAAAGAAAAGAAAAAGAATGATGGCATTCAAAGCCTGATGGTCTCTCAATAATCTAAGTATCTTCCCAGTGCTCCTTAATCTTACTGCCTTTGAGAGAGACAGATTTTGTAAAGGGTTATTTACTTGTTGCCTCTTCATATAGACTGTCAGCTCCTTGAGAGCAAGAACTGTATATTTCATCCTCAGCATTTGGCCCAGTGCTGAATAAATATTTGTTAACTGACAGTGCTATTCTATGTATTTAAAAAACAAACAAACTTTACTCTTTACCTCAGAAATAATACTCCATTCTGGCTTAAGGGATAAGGATGAGGAAGGGGATAATGTCCAAAGGGAGAGATCTTCACTGGACCTCACAAAGCACTCCTGAGTGCACCTACTGTGAATTAACTGTCTGCATTTTTGTTCCCTCCCTCCACCCTTCCACTGGACTAACACTCTCCATAGGGATAGGGAATATTATCTAAACCCTATGGTTCCTCAAGCAAAGCTCTACAGAGGAAGCAGGTTAATAACTAAATAAATATTTCTTTGTTTAATTAATGGTGGTAGTAGCAACAATGAAAGAATATAATAAGGACAAAAGAGACTAGAAACTTTAAGCTACCAGGACTGGTCAGATAGGTAGAACTTGGAGAACTCAATGGATCTGGAAATTAATATTAGAGTTCCCTCAGAATTATATTTAAACAGGATTTCCTTGATCTTTTTACATTATCCTGGTAAAAAGAAAAGAACACTCCTGGGGCTCCAGAAGGCAAATGGGATCAAAAATTGCACATAGATGAAGGGAGAGACTCAGATTGCCGTCAGTTTACATGAAAAAATTTAGGTGAGTACAAACTCAACGTCAGGCAAGACCAGCATGACAAAAATGAATGCTTCCTTGCTTGACTCTGCATTCAGAGATAGGGGAGGTGAGAGTCATGCTGACCTCCACCCTGGTCTCCATCTAAAAACTATGTTTGGATCTGGGCAAAGACAATGACAAACTGTCCAAGAGAGTGACAAGGCCTGACAAGGCAATTCAGACTATATATTAAGAATTTAAAGGTTTAGAGATGTTTGGCCAGGACAAGGGAAGATTCATAGAGCACATAATTATCCGTTCCATATCTACAGAACTGTCTTAGGAGGGGCAGACTTGTTCTATATGGTCTCAAAAGGCAGTAGTAAGATCAAATCAAAGAAGTCACAAAAATGCACATTTCGGTCCAATATAAAGAACAGTCTGATCTTCAGTGAAACAAGCTGCCACAGGAAGGGATCAAATTTCCCATGACTGGCAATATCCAGGGGAAAAGAGTGATTAAAACCAAGTTACCCTAAGTCTTACAAGAGACAATGCTCTACAAATAAACCCCTGAGACAAGTGATGAGAAAGTAAGAATAAAGAGCCTCCCAAGGAAGGTTCACATTTATTCAAGGTCAGGGCTGGTCAGGATCATTAGAACACTGAGGGAAATAAGTCTTGCCTGGCTTTAATTTATCCATATAAGATGCTGCCCTTTCTACTTCACATCTGTTGGAGAAAACAGCATAAAATCGTTGAAGAGCATTGACTCTGGAATCAAAGGACATAGGTTCAAAACCTGCCTGTCTCTTAGACCTGTGTGAACTTCATCAAGTCATTCAACTTCTTAGGGCCTTGACTTCCTCATCTGTAAAATAAAGGGGGGCTTAGTTTAATAATAATGGGGCAGCTAGGTGGCACAGTGAATAGAGGGCTGGGCCTGGAGTCAGGAAGACTTATCTTCCCGAGTTCAAAGCTGTCTTCTGACACTTACTGGCTGTGTGACCCTGGGCAAGTCATTTAACAGTTTCCTCATCTGTAAAATGAGCTGGAGAAGAAAATGGCAAACTACTTCTGTACCTCTGCCAAGAAAACCCTAAATGTGGTCATGAAGAGTGGGACATGACTAAAAAACAACTCAACAACAAAACAAGGGGATTGGACCACGTTCTTTCCAACTCTAGACCTATGATCCTATGAACGTAGAAATGTAATATAACCAGCTCTGTGAACTTGATAAGGTGGAAATCCTCTGTACTTGGGCTGAGGAGCTAATTCTTGAAAGGTCAGGAAAAGAAATACCAGAATCTAAGACTTGAGACTTTGTGTTCCATCCAAGCCTCAGCTCTCCAGTTCTCTATCCCCTCTCAAGTCTCAGACCACATATCTTCCAGACCCTGGGCCAGTATATATTCTTCAAGCCTCTGCTTCCTTTTAGGATTCATCCTCCCAGGTCACAGGCCTCAGCTCTAGGCAGAATATTCTCTCTTAGTCCTTCTCCAAGACACAGAACACAGTTCCCTGTGTTGAATGATGCAGCTCTCTTGGTCTCCACTTCCCTCCAGATTCCTGCCCCCCTAAATTTACTTTCTCCCACATTCCTTTGCTTTGCTCCTATATCCACTTCCCAACTTCCTATCCCTCAACCCCTATTTTTTTCATTAAATTATTTATATACTAATCCCCTTCCGTGGAAGGGGACATTAAAATAATACTTGAATGCTTCTGGGGTGGGTATGACATTGGCCTAGAAATCAGGAGATCTGAATAATAGTTTTGGTTCTGCCACTTAGCAGCTTTATTCATTCAACAAGCATTATTAAGGGTCTCCTATGTGTCAGGTGCTGTGCTAGGTAATGGGGATAAAGATTCTAAAATAAAACAGTCTCTTTAGTCAAACTTACATTTGACTGAGAGAAATAAGTTATGGTGATTGTAGTATGAGTAGAGAGAAAGGAACAAAAGATGTGGAGGTAGAATTAACAAGACTTGTTAATGAATTGAATATGTGGGGTGAGAGAGAGTTAAGGAAGACCTTGAGGTTTGCAGCCCTGGGTGATGCATGGAGTAAGGAATATTAAGAAGTAGGGGGTTTGGAGGGTAGGGGAATGGGAAAGTAAAGTCAATGAGTTTTTTTCTGAAAATGTTGAACTTGAGATGGCTAGGAACATCAGAGAGAAAATGTTTAAATGACAGTTAGGGATGAGAAATTGGCCCTGAAGACAGAGGCTAGGCCTGATATACAGATCTGGAAGTCATCTGAACAGAGATATGTCAGTCAGTTGAACCCACACCTGGGAGCTGATGGGTATATACATATATATAAAAGGATATAAGGGGGGGGAAAAGCAAAAAACAGAGAAAGCTTTCAGTGTTACCCACAACACAGAGGTTGGGAAGTATATGATTCAGCAAAGGCACTTATGGGTCAGAGGAGAGCATGAGAAATTAGTGCCTGGAAAATTCAAGGAAGAAAGCATATCCAGGAGGGAGCAATCCAGATATATCAAGAAGAATGACTGAGAAAAAGCTATGAGACTTGGCAATTAAGAAATTATCATTATGAATCACTGAAAAATTTCAGTAGAATGATGAGGCTGGAAGCCAGGTTAAAGGGACTTGTATAATGAGAGACATCAGATAATGATTATACATTGCTTTTACTAGAGATATAGCTGAGGAAGGCAGGAGAATTATAACATGAGATAATGGTAGAGTTGAGTGAAAGTTTCTTAAGGATGTGGGCATGTTTGTAGGAAGCAGAGGAGACACTGATAGGATGAGATTGAAACTTAGAGATGGGATGATTAAGGGGAGCGATCTGTCAGAGGAAAGAGGGATAGGATCAAGAGCACAAGACCAACAGTTGGCTTAAGAGATACATTAGGTACAGTAACAAAGGAACAACAAAAAAATGACCTTTGTTTTCTCAGTAGAGTATGATGCAGAGATTCTCTGCTGAGAAGGGGCGAATGGCTTGGGAGGCTTAAAGAGAAATAAAAAAGGTCTAGAACAGTGGAAGTGTGATAAAAAGTCTACTAGAAAAGAGTAAAAGATTGCTTTGCAGTAATGACAGTCCCAAGCGTAGCTATGTGGTAAAGTGAACAGAGCACTGGGCCTGGAGTCAGGAAGACTCGAGTTCAGCCTCAGGTAGTAGCTGTGTGACCCTGGGCAAGTCACTTACTCCTGTTTACCTCAGTTTCTTCATCTGCCAAATGAATTGGAGAAGGAAAGGTCAAACTACTCCAGTAACTTTGCCAAGAAAATCCCAAAAGGAATCATGAAGAGTTGGACAGGACTGAAACACAACTGAGCAACAATTATGGCAGTGACAGCCCAGTTGAGATCAGTTACTGAGGTTCAGCAGGGTGTTAAGTAAGAGCAGAGACGACAGATGGCAAAGATAATTCAATGTTAGGGTTTGGCAACACATGAAGTTGTGAGGGCAAAAGGGCAAGGGATTCCAAAGAAAAAGACAAATGTACAGTTGGACTAGTTAAGCAGAGGATCAAGTGTGGGAAAAGAAGAAAATGAACCCGAAGCAGGGAAGAACCCAGAAAATACTGAGGGACACAGGGCCTGGAGGTCATAAAATACATTTAGAAGTGAGGTAGGGATAAATAGAAATAGGAGGTTAGATTTCCTGAGCCCCTGTTTACTGGTTTTCCCAATCTCTTAGAGTTGTTATGATGACAAAATAAGTGAAAGATAATAACAGAACTATTATTATTACTACAAAAAAGGTGAAGATTGGAAAGGTGCTACCTAGGAGTTCAATCCCTTTCCCACACCCATCTTCTCCTCTTATCCCTTCACCAGAAGCCTCTCCCCTCGGAACTCCAATCTCTCAGGTTCTTAACCCCACCACTCCCCAATTTCATTGTTCCCTTCTCTTCCATCTGCTTCCTCTTCTACTTTCTAACATTTCACAATTCATAATTGTGGCATCCCTTCCTTTCAGTCCTAGAGTTCCCATCTCTTTCTTTCCTTTCCTCCAGGCCTCCATCTCTACGCTGTCTTCTTTGATTTTCCCTCCCCTCATCTCCCAGCCCTTCTAGAACCCTTAGGCCACCTCCCCAACTCTCTACTATGCCTCCCTTTCCAACCACCCCCCAACTGCCTTCCAGGACCACAGGGCTCTCCTTCAGTTCCCACAGTCCTCCAGAGCCTAAGCCTCCTCCACAGTCCTCTAAACCTTCCCCCCCCCCCACAACCAGTAAAAAGGTTTATAAACCTAAGTACATGTCAGTTATTATTCTCTTCTTCCCCCACTTATATCTCTTCTAGGAGATGCACCGCCCTACCTCCCAGATTCTAAAGCCCTCCAAACCCTTCACATGCCTCTTCCCCCAGACCCTTGTCTCCGCTCCCCAAAACCTCCTCTTTCAGTTCCAGTTCCACACCGCCTCTCCCTCACCCCAACTTCTCAGGACCGTTCCCAGACTTTTTCCCTCAGCTGCCCTAGCTCTGCAAGACCCTTGCCAGCTTCGGTCCAGCACCTCACCCTCAAGGCCTCCTGTGACCCCGCTCCCCTCCCCCCTGGCCTTCCCCAGAACCCCTCAGCGACTCCCGGCGTCCCCCACTGTGGTAGCACCTGATCCGAGTCCTCGTTGTCACTGCTATAGCAGCACCCCATGGCCGGGGCCGGCTCCTGGAGCTCAGATCTAGAGGATCGGCGTCCAACAGGAGCTCTTTCTCGTCACATGACCCGCTACCGCGGCCCGCAGGCTCCCACCGGCCGCACTACCGCCACCGCAGCAGGCAGAATCGGCAGGCAAACTGTTTCCGGTCCCGGAAATTCGCCCCGACCCTCCCCACCTCGCCTCACCCTACCCCCACTCTCATGTGATTGCCCTATAGCCATGTGACACCCGAGCAACCAATAGAATGCTTCCGTTCCTCGGGGCTCTCCTCCCTCCTTGGGATCTATGACCGTCTATAAGCGGCTCTTTCCTCTCTTCCCCAGTGTCTCCGAAAAGCCCATAACAATCCCTACCTCCCCAGGTCACGTGACACACGCAACCAATAACAGGCCCGTGGGCCTCTTGTTGCCATGTGACAACCAGAAACCAATAGGAGGATCCTGTTTCTCCTTTCCTTTCTCCCCATCCCACTAGCCTGCCAGTAGTCCTTAAAGAGCGCTATGATTCTTCTCACTTTCCCCCAGGCCCACGTGCTCAGAGGCAACCACTAGGAGTTGGACGGTGTAAGCCCTAGTTTCACGTGATGTCAGACCAGGGGGCAGGAGGATCTGCGGAAGCTACGAGTGGGAGGGGTGGTGGGGGCCTTTTCGCTTTTCGTCCTGCTCGTGGGAGTCTACCTCCCTTCTTCCCAGACAACACGGCCCTGGGTTTGAGAGGTCATTTCTGGCAAGTTAAGACATGGGAGACCCAGGTCGCCCGTGCCTCTAGCAGAGCTTCCGCGAAACCACCTCCAGAAAGCCTCCCTCGTTTCCAGAAAACTGCAAACTCCTTGAGAGCAAGGGCAAGAATGCGAGATTATCTGTGTGTAGATATGTATATTTGTGTACATATACATGTATATAAAACATGTTCCAGTGCCTAGCAAGATTCCCTGTATACAGCAGACGCTTAATAATCCCCGTTAGTTTCCCTCTTCCCCCCCACCCCCCTCATCATTGTGCTCCACGTCTGGGAACTTACGAGGGGGTAAGGTCTTAGCAAACACCCGTAAACCAAGCTTTGGACCCCGGGAGTTGGCAGGACTTCCCAGTTGCCTGACCTGAAAACATTGCCCACTTCGAGTCAGCCACGACTCAGTTGCTGAGTCATTACCCAGATAGAGCTGAAAGAGCGTGTCTGGGGACTTTGCTATTCAGTAGCTAGCTACTACGAGTGTAGCTTATCTCCGTTTCAGGATGTGATGCTACTGCGCATGATCTTCACCATCTCCCACCAGATTGTGGGAAGATTTTATTCAAAAGAGTGCCTACTGTAAATCTAGCCTTTATGTTCGCTAAGTAGGGTGTTTTAGCAATCACTTGTAGTCGGTTATACTTCTTGTATAAAATTATTGTAGCCAGTTGATGATACCCTTTTCATACATCCTTTGTCAGAATCAACAATATCTTTAAATAGATCAGATTGGAGTTATTGTAATTGCTTGCCATCTTTTTCTTTTATTGTTCAGTTCTGTTTTAACTTTGATCGTTGCTCCATGGATTGACATAACACTTCGAGTTCAGAATGACTGAACTGATCAGTAACAAGTTGTTTCCAGTCAAAATGTAATTAATTTTATTTGTAGTACTCCCTTTGAGTCACTCCCCCAACTCAGATTTGAACTGCTTTAAAAATATTATTTGATCCTCCAACAACCCTTTCACTTGGTGCTATTATTATCACCATTTTACAGCTAAGGAAACTGAGGCAAACAATAATACAGCTAGTAAGTGTCTGAGGTCTTCCAGACTCCAGGTCCAGAGTACTTTACACTGCATCACCTTTTTGCCTCTAAAGGATGAGGTGCTAGGTTTTTAAAACTGAACCAAATGTATGAACTTTTCAATTTCTCTTGGCTCCTGGGTTCCCATTGCAAAATGTATATCATCAAAAATCATTCTAGATTCTTTGAAAGATATAACAGAAATAATAACAATGATCATAAACATCAAGCAAAGCACAGAACAAGAAAATGCTCTATAAAGGTGCTCACCACTATAATGGAAGAGATGTCCTGCAGAGTCCATGATGAAGAGGTTTCTGTGTGGATGATAAAGCCCTCCTAATGTTCCTGTTTACGGATGGCATTGTTCTCATTGCCATAGTATGCCACAATGCCTAGAATATTGCAAAGCCTCCTGGAAAAGTTCTGCAACTACTCAAAAGAGTTTGGCCTGGCCATTCACACAAGAAAGATCAAATAAATGAAGATTATGACATGCATTTGAATGGAAAACTGATAGCGCTTATTATATTATTTTATTATATTATATTAATTACATTATATTAGTTATATTATACATTACACATGATTATATTATACATTATACATAATATTATACATTACATTATATTAGTTACATAATCTATGATTGTGTACATCTGGTCAGACTATACAGATAGACAATGAATTGAACCCAGAATTGAAGAGGATGTGAAGACAGTGGGTCCATTAATGACCACAACCTTTCCATGGAATCAAAGGCATAGCTGTCTAATACCAACATTGCTGAATGGCATCAAAACATGGAATTCCACAGTCTCTGAAGAATTAAAAATTACCTATCACATAGAGGATAATGGAGAAATGCATGGTGGGTGTGAGTGAGCAGGCTGTAACATATAGTCAAGGAATTTTGACAAAGAACCGGAGTAAAATTATAACCAAAGAAATGTATGATGGGAAGGGAAGATGTGGGTCATGCGAAAAAAGCTGAGGGAATGACAGGTGTTAGATTGCTCTCCTGATAACTTCTGGATGCCAGAAGAAAGGAAGGCATATTGGATGGACAAACTCATTAAAAGATATGGACCAAGACTCACATAGGCTAGGCAGGTATTAATTGGTTGTGATCTGCCTACCTAGAGGGAACTCACATCATTTCAAATAACTCTTGAGATGTGGCACGGCATAGTGGTATCAGAACGTGGTTTTAAGACCTGCCTCTGACCCACACTAGCTGTGAGAACATGGGGAAGTCACATAATAGCTAGGGGATGTTTTCCACACTCAGAGTTCACCATGTGAATAAAATCACAAGTCCAGATCAAAAACAAAAATCATATCCTTAACTTTTAAAAAAAAATCCATTGAGTCCAAGAGATTCCACCACTACATTTATACCTTAAGGAGGCCATTGATAAGAAGAATTCGCCTCATACACAAAATGTTTATAACACCAATTTTTGTGATAGCAAAAAATTGGAAAGAAAGTAGATGCTCATTGATTGGAAAAGGGTGAAACAAATTGTGGTATATGAATGCAATGGAATGTTATACTGTAAGAAATGATAACTATAATGAATATAGAGAATCATGACAAGATCTACATGAAGTGATGCAGAATAAAGCAATCAGAGCCAAGAATATAATATACATAGTGACTATAAAGTAAAACAGAAAGAATAACTACCAAAAATCAAAGGTGAATATTGCAGAACAGAAAGGACAAGCATGAATCAAAAGAAAAGATGTGAGAAAACATTCTATCCCCACTCCTTTGCAGAGGTGGGAGGTCCGTAAGTATGCTACATTGCACATACTGCATATATTTTTAGAATCTTTGAAAGTATTGATCAGTTTTGCTGATTTTTTCCCTCTTTTTTTGCTTTTTAAAAAGATCAGAGATACAGGATGACTCTTTGAAAGGGGGAAAGATATTGGGGGATATTATGGTGATGTAAAAGGACATCAATTAAAACATTTTTACAAAAAAAAAATCAGTTGACATTCAGGATGGAGTGAAATGACTAATTGTTGCTGTGAAAAGAGATGTTTGGGATTTAGTGAACTTGCAAATTCAGACCACATTATCTGATCTTTTTTTAAAAATTTATTTTATTTTCCATTCATGGAACAAAACAAGCATTGCACATGAAACTGCAAATCTACCAGGTACAACTTGCTATTCCCTCCAACAAAGTTATATACATTTCTTTTATTTTCTTTTTTTTTTCTTCCCTTCACCATCCACCACCCTAGAGATAGCTACTATTAGACACAAATAGTTGTATATACATATATATATATGTAAAATTATTCTATGCGTCTATCATTTCTCTGGATGTAGATAACATCTTTCTTCATATATCCTTTATTTTTAATTTGTATATTTGTAATAGTCAAAATGACTAAGTTGATCAAAGTCATTCTTAAAACAATATTGCTGTTACTGTATATGTTTTCTTGGTTCTCCTTACTTTGCTTATCATTTTATGCAAGTCTTTCCATTCCTTTCTAAGATCATTGAGTTCATCATTTCTTATAGCATAGCAATATTCCATCACAATCATATACCACAACTTGTTCAGCCATTCCCCAGTTGATGAGGATTCCTGCAATTCCAGTTTTTTGGGCCATCACAAAGAGAACTGCTATAAACATCCCATTCACATTCAAAGTTTAATTACTATTTGTGAATTTCTCTCCATCTTATTTTTACTATTTTCTTTCTCAGCCTCTCTTTTTACCCTGTCCCTGTTACCTTCTCTTCTCCCCTCATCCTCCAATCCCTCATTTTATCCACCCCTCCAAAAGTCCTCCTTTCCTCTCCTCCCACCCTCCCAAATCCCAATCCGCACCCCTCTAAAAGTCCCTCCCCCAAAAGGACACACATGTTCAAAAATATTTATAGCAGCTCTTTTTGTGGTGTCAAAGAATTGGAAATTGAAGAGATGCTCATCAATTGGGGAATGGCAGAACAAGTTGTGGTATATGAATGAGTAGAATACTATTGTACTATAAGAAATGGTGAGGGGCAGCTAGGTGGTGCAGTGAGTAGGGCACTGGCTCTGAAGTCAGGAGGACCTGAGTTCAAATTTGACTCAGACACTTGACATACAAGCTGTGTGACCTTGGGCAAGTCACTTAACCCCAATTGCCTTGCCTTCCCCCCTCCAAAAAAGAAAAAGAAATGATGAGCAGGCAGATTTCAGGAAAACCTGGAGAGACTTACATGAACTGATACTGACTGAAGTGAACAGAACCAGAACATTATACACAGTAACAGTAACACTGCAATGATCATCTATGATTGATTTATCTCTTCTCAGCAATACAGTGATCCAAGACAATTCCAAAAGACTCATGATGGAAAATGCAATCCACAGCCAGAGAAAGAATTGATAGAGTCTGAATGCAGATCAAAGCATACTATTTTTACTTTTTTTTGTGTATTTTTTCCTTGTTCTTATTCTTTTTTGTTTTGTTTCTTTGTTTTGCAGGGGGAGGAGGGAAGGCAGGGAAATTGGGGTTAAGTGACTTGCCCAAGGTCACACAGCTAGTAAGTGTTAAGTGTCTGAGACCGGATTTGAACTCAGGTCCTCCTGATTCCAAGGCCCATGTTCTATTCACTGCACCACCTAGCCGCCCCCTTCTGTTTTTTTCTTTCACAACATAACTCATGTGGAAATAGGTTTTACATTATTGCACGTGTATAACCTATATCAGATTGTTTACTGTCATGTGGAGGGGGAAGAGAGGAAAAAAATTTGCAACTCAAAATCTTTCAAAAAATGAAATGTTGAAAATTGTCTTTATATGTGATTGGAAAAAAAAAGTACAATACTATTATTTTTAAAAGTTCCCCCCACACACACACTGTCCCGCAATTTGGGACCTCTTTTTCTAATTCGTTAACATTTTTTCCATAATTTTCTTGGATTGATTTAAATTTTTCTTTCATCTTTCTTATTTAATTTTTTAAATTCCTTTTTAAGTTCTTTCAAGAATGGGGGGGCGGGGCTTGTGACCTTTTGATATTCTTTGGGGGTAGGAGTGGCTTTTTTTTTTTTGCCTCATTTTCTTCCTCTGAATATGGACTCAGATCTTCTTTTACACTAAAGTAGCTATCTATGGTTGGGTTCTTTTTCCTTTGCTTAATCATTTTTATTTTGTTTTATTTTGAGTAGCTTATTTTTGTAATCAAGTTTTAATCTCAAGTTGTGGGTAATATTGCCCTAGGCCTCAGGTCCTCCATACAGTTATTTTCTGAATTTTGTCCAGGGGCTTAACCTCAGGAACTCCTCTCCACCCCTAAGAAGCAGTTAGGGCCCCCAGTCACCCTGTCCCAAATTTTTACTTGCTTCCTAGAGTACTGCACTACCTGGCCATGTGCTCACTCCTCTCACACTCTGGCATCACTTCTGGTCAGCATCCCTGGGCCTGAATTCCAGAAGGGAAGGGGTTGGGGGGAGGGGGGGCAAGAGGTCTTTCAATCTTCCCCCACTCAACTGGCTGTTCTTTGTGAGGAAAAAGTTCCAGAGGCTGTGAAAGTTTGGTGAGGTAAAATTTATGGAGGCTTGGTCTGCTACCAGACAGGTGCTCCAGGGCCTGCTGTTTGTTGATTGGTTGGAATTGGCCTAGAGGTGTCTACACTTCACTCAGGCCAAACCTCAGCACCTAGAGGAAGTCCTGTCTTTCCTGAGGTCCTCTCAAGTTATCTTAGGAAGACAACTGCTTTACTCCTTTATTTTTGCTGCTCTACGTTCATTTCATGGCAATATTCTGTCTATTTGTGGAGGAAATCCGGAGAACCTGGAAATTTCTGACCTACAACACCATCTTTCCAGAATGCCCATTATCTGATCTAAGGTCCTTCCCAGCCCTCACATTCTTTGTTCTAAGATTCTTTCTAGGTCTGACATTTCATGTTGTATATCCTAAGATTACTTCCTGCTCTTACATTTATAATTCCTTGAATTCAGCCGCCTGGGCTCCTATTCTATATCATAATGTGGCATATGACTGAATGCCCCATTGTCATCAATGCCCATAACCATTCTTTTATTCAACTAAAAAATTTAAGCCAGTAGTGTGTTTGAAGCCCAAATCTGTGTTCAATACGTGGGAGACAGAATAGAAGCAGATCTGGGGGATAAGAGAAGGGCATTACATCAAAGTGCAATGAGGGACACAGTGGCTGTAGAAGATGAATATCCCACCCTTGTGTGTGGAGTGGATCTATCCTGTCACTAGCTTTGCAGTTTAATTACATATCTTTTGCTCTGAACTAATGTGCCCTCTGGTTAAAAAGAAAAAAAACAAACAAACCATCTATACTAAAAAGGAGAGAGACTGTTCTTGTGGCTTCATTTATAGGAAATTCTGGGATGAAGAACAACCCTCTACCAAAGTAGGTTGGTATCTTCTCTGTAACTTATAGCCTTATGAGTTGCCTAATGGCACTGGGAAGATGTGATATAGCCAATGTTAGAGGCTAGACTTGGCCCAAGATCTTCCTGGCTCTAAGGCCAGTTCTCAATCTACACTGACAGACTCACTAAAATATATATACCTTTTTATCAAGTGATAACATTACTAAAGGTTCCATGTATATAAAATATTTATAGCGGTACTTTTTGTAATAGCGAGGAAGTAGAAGGAAAGTGGGCGCCCATCAATAAGGGAGCAGCTAAATAAACTATGGCATATTCATCAAGTATTCATTAAATACTATGTGCCAGGCACTGTACTAGTGTAGCACAAAAATAAAAATGGACAAAAGTCCCTACCCTCAAAGAGCTTACATTCTAACAGGGGAGAGAGAAACATACATACGTACCTAACATATAAAGCAGGTACAAAGCAACCTTGAAAAGGAAGGCACACAGCTGTGCGAACCAGGACTTGCTCTGGGCCAGGCCTGAATCAGCCCCGTCCCATGGTTCAGCCTTGGGATTGGAAGAAAATGAGAGACCACTAGACCATGGTACCTTTAAAATAAGGACATTTATTCCACAATAACATAGAAAGTATATGCAGCAAAGATTCAGGTGGTTGCAACTCCTCTCACTTCCACATTTGCCAGGAATGGTGTGACCTGTCATTAGAAATGTGTTGACTTGGAAGGCAATGGGAAATCAATCAAATCTGAGGAGTGTAAGACTACTTGAGGCACTGGGCTTTTATGCCTTAGGTAATCAGGAAAGCATCATACAGAATTCAAAACCTTGGACCCTGAACCAATTCAATTTCAAAGATGGCTTTGTTGTTCTTTTAGGGAAAAAATTAGCCTATGTGGCAGGGTATTCTTAGGTCATGCATAATAAATTCTTCAATGCACAATAGGGTCTAATACCACTGGTCCCAACCCAGATTAGTAGCAAATACTGCTCCTACCAGAAACATCATGCAGAAGGATGCACTCGATCTAGGATTTAAAGAAAGTCAGATTCAAAGAAACAGAGGCAAAGATGAAGAGCGTTCTAGATAAAGAAGACAGACGATGCAAAAGCATGGAGATGGGAGTGTTACGTGTGAGCAACAGCGACTAAGCCAGTACGTCTGGACCACAGAGCACATGGAGGGGAGTAATGTGTAAGAAAGCTGGAAAGGTTGGATGGGGCCAGAATATGAAGAGCCTTAACTGTCAAACAGAGACACTTATATTTGATCTTAGTGTTCATAGGAAACCAATGGATCTGGAGTAGGAGGAGTGAAATGGCAGACCACTTTAGAAGAATCACTTTGGCAGCTGTGTGAAGAGTACATTGGAATGGGGAGAGGTTAGAGGCAAAGGCACCAATTAGGGGGCTATTGAAAAAGTATATAAATGCAATGGAATATTGTTATAAAAATAAATGACAAATATAAAGAATTTGGAGAAAATAAGACCTGTGTGAACTTATATAGAGCAAAGTAAGTAGGACCAAAAGAACAATTTACACGATGACCATAATAACTTACATGAAAACAACACTGAAAGATTACAAAATTCAAATTGATTCAAAGGCCAGTTGGGACTACAGAAGACTTGATGGTAAGGTATGCATCCCACCTATATAAAAAGGAAGGGGATAGTAAATTGGGAACGAGGTATATTTTTGGACATGGCCAATGTATTACTTCACTTTGCTTGACTACTTCTACAGGGGAGATTATATTGGTGGGTATATATGGGGATACTTGATGGGAGATGACAGTGATGTTAAAAAAGCATCAATAAAATATTTTTAAAAGAAAAAGAAACACATTGAGGGGGTTCATGACTTGCTCAATTCAATTCGATGAGCATTTATCAGGAGCTTACTACATGCTAAGGCTATACCAGGAACTGAGGATATGGAGACAAAAAAATGAAAGTCTCATTTGTCAAGTAAATACAAAAACACAGAATTTCAAAGAAGGTGAAGCAAAATATTAATGAAGCTTTGAGCGGATGCTGATGCATAACGGCTTTCAATTTTGGGCAGTTTTTAGAGGACTAATGAATGAAGTGTGTGAGAATGCAATACTACATTATGAGGAGCTTGTCTAGGACCTTTATGTCTATCTTTTTTTTTTTTCCCAGACCAAGGCTTTTATTTATTTATTTCTTGCGTTTAAAATATTCTTCGATGACATCTTTGGCCTGAGATTCCTTGCCATAGTCCTTAACAACAACGCAACTGCAGCCAACCACTTTACGGGGCTTTCCCTCTCTGTCAGTTTTACAGAGGCCTACCCATTCACCCAACTTCTTGTTGTCATCAACCTTGATCAAGTTGATTTGATGCTCAGCACATAGGGCCTCAACCAACTTTACATGCATAGGTTCATCACAGTTGGAAGCAAGTACACAAAGATGGGCTTGGTGTTTGTCCAAGGCTTTGGCAGCTTCACGAATTCCACGAGCTAGGCCATCATGGATGAGTGCAGTCTTCAGCACTTCTTGTAGAGCGGTGTTAACGTCCATTACACCTCCAGCAGCAATGCCTTCCTCGGCCATGGCAGTGGTTCACGGATGAAGCTAAATCTTGAAAGCACCCGGGAGCCTCTGCCTCCCACTCGACCTTATGTCTATCTTTTAAAGCTCTAGAATTGCAGTTATCCATTGCAGTTTTCCTCTTATCCTCTTTCCTATTTTGCGATTAAGCAGCAAGATTTTCTGATGTGGCTTTTAAAGGGCAGAACAATTGTTTTAAGTTAACTTGTATTCTTTGAAGGTATCCTTGAAATAGATTGTTGTTCTTTGTGACTGTCAGGTTAAATAGCCCCATGGCTGTCCTGGCTTTTGGAAAATTAGTGCACAATTAGGGCAGGATTGGATACTCACTGAGGATGGTTAGTTAGGGGTTTGCATGTTTACTAATGTGATGAAGTTATTGAAAGAACCTTATATAATAATGCTGTGAACAAAATGGGGACAAGTTGAGGTGCTGTCCAGGGTTTACAAAGAGGAAGAAACAGCAATATCTATATTACATAAACTGCCTGATGGGGAATACTCCAGAATCCTAGAGATAATTTTGGTGGGGAAGGTTTAGAAACTGGTTCTTAAATCATGTAAGGTGTACAAGGAAATGGTCCTGGAGTGAAAGAAATGAACTGAAGATGAAGAGAAGAATGTGCTATTAAGGAGAGAGCATCTTACAGCTCAACTCAACAACTATAAGTAATTGTTAGGGATGGAAAACAGACTATTGGTCTACCAGGACAAACACAAGGGACCTAATATGCAGTTACGGTCCTTTTCAGAGGGGTATCTCTGACCACCAAATGAGGAACACCTTGAATTCTGGTTAAGAAACAGCACAATGGTTGCAGGCAGCTGCAGAAAAATGGAGAAAGCAAATAAAGGACCTATGGGACACTTGAAAGAAAGAACACTGAGTTTAAAGTCAGAGGGCCTGTGTTTGGATCCCTGTTGTATTACTTACTACCTACCTGGTGACCCTGGGGAAGTCATTTGACTATCTAGGCTTGAATTTCTGTATTCATAAAATGAGGAGGTCTGGATGACTACTGAGATTCCTTACAGTTCTAAGCCTATGATCAATTGACCCTATAATTTAATAGCTTCAGCTCAACAGGACCTTAGAGATCACCGAGTTCAACCCCCTCATGAGGAAGAAGAAAAATGAGGAAGAAAAGTGATTTGCTCAAGATCACACATCAATTAAGGGGCAGAATCCACATTTGAACCCAGGTCCAGTAATATAGCTGCCTCTTTCACATGAAGAAGAGAACTGGACATTTTAATTTAATTTTTGGGAAAGAAAGAGGGTCCATGGATTTTAGCAGCCATGATTTGGATCCAGCTCCCAATTTTCTAAAAATTAGGATCCAGGAGTTCAGACAGGACATACCTGAAGCCCTTGGGGTAAACAAGGAAGCAGACAGCCTAGGGGTATGGGAGGAGAGCAGAGAAACAGCTCTAGCTTCCACCTGGCCTTAGGTAATCTGAGCTCTTACTCTCAAGTGACAGTTAATAATTGAAAGTGAGTGGCTGCCTCTCCTGGAGCATAGGTCTGTGCACTTCATCTCCATTTCCCCCAGCCTGGGGCTTCTCCACTCCTCTCCTATTTCCTGTGCCAGCCTGTGCCTCAAGATCAGGTAAGAAGGAGCTCTAGGAAGCCCCCAACCCAAGACCACAAGGGGAGATAGTGACAGAGTTCTAGAATTCCTAACTTATTTTTTTCACCCTCTGGGAGCGGAAAATGATGTTTCTCAAAGTTCCCAAATTTGGGAAGAAGTCATTTATTTAGGAAACCTAGAAATATAATGAAATGAGTTCTTTTAGGAGTCAGTAGTCTCAGGTTCCAGGCCTGACTCAATGTGTGGCCTTGGCTGAGTCTCTAACCCTATATCCTAAAAAAGAATATTCACTCGCAGCCAGGTGCCTTACTAGGGAGGCTGGCACACAAGAGATTTCAGAGTTGGACCAGTAGAGGGGAACTTTAAAGTCCCATTATTCTGTGGTCCTAGTTCCCACTGAGTCCCATATCTCTGCTATCCTTTCCCTCCTGCAGGACCCGAGGGGCACAAGAACATGTCTCCTGCCATTGCTCTGGCCTTCCTGCCACTGGTAGTGACCCTGCTGGCCCGATACCGCCATTATTTTCGGCTACTGGTTCGGGCTGTGTTACTTCGGGGGATTCGTGACTGCTTGACTGGGCTACGGCCTGAGGAGCGTGCCTTCAGCTATGTGCTGACCAATGCCCTGCCTGGAGACCCTGGCCACATCCTTGCTACCTTTGACCACTGGAGCAGCCGCTGCGAGTACCTGGCCCACCTGGGGCCTCTCAAAGGTCAGAAGACATCTCCTTAGAAGCCAGTCTGATAGCGTTCATAGGCTCAGAAGATTTCAAGTTGAAAGAGAGCTTAGAAATCACTGAATCTAAAAAGAGGAAGGGACTGAGGCCCAGAGTTATTTAAGTACTTGCCCACAGGCAGAAGGCCTGAGATCTCAGTCCTTACACTCTAATTCCAGTGCTCTTTTCCATGCTGCTATGCTAAAAACCCTCATGTAGAAAATGCCTTGGGCAGGTCATGAGGAAGCCTGGGTTTTAATCCTGGAAATACCACTAATGCCACCTCAAGCAGCCACCTCCTTCTAAGATGCCAGGCTCTTCCAAGATAAGGGTTGTGTGTTTCATCTCAAATCAGGGATTTCCTGAGGACCAGGGACTCGGTCTCCTTGCTCTGTCTCTCCCTAGTTCCAGACTGTGGCCTGTTCTCTCCTCAGGTCAGATCCTGACCCGCCTAGTAACACAAGAGGCTCCAGAGTGTGTGCTAGAGCTGGGTACCCGCTGTGGCTATGCTACACTGCTCATCGCTCAGGCCCTGACTCCAGGCAGCAGGGTCCTTACTATTGAAATGGACCCTCGGACAGCGACTGTGGCAGAAAAAGTCATCCGGCTGGCAGGCTTTGATGAGTGCAAGGTCAGATTCCTTTCTACCCCTTCATCTCTCTTTTGGGAGCCTGATCCACAAGTTCTCCTGGTCCCAAACAGCCTTTGTCATTCCCTGCCAGCTTTAACGTGGGTTCTTCTTCCTTCTTCTCCTCCTTTTCCCACCTATGCTGATCCTCCCCACACCTCCTGGTGAACCCATACAGTGACAGCATCTGCCCTGTGAAGTAAGAGGAACCAGTGAAAGTAAAACAGGAGAACATTAGAACTGTAAGGGGCCCTTAGAACATGGAATAGTGTTAGAACTGGAAGGAATCTCGGAAAATAGACCAGAATTTTAGAGTTCAAACAAATATCTGCTGTGGAAAGGGCCTTTGAGAACATATTGTTCAACAACCTGATTTTTACAAAAGGGGGAATTGCGGCTTAGAGAAGGGAAAAGACTTACTTAAGTTCACGATATAAATGACTAATCAAGCCAGAATAAGGACTTTCATTCTCCTGTTTTCTTCCCTGTCTCCATCACCTATGAGAGGAGGGATGACCATATAGTAATCCCCCATAGGAAGAGGACTGGCTTTCTTCTGAATTTCTTTTCCCCTCTCCCCACCCTCCTCCTGTCTGTCCCTCTTCTCACATGTCCCCATCCGGCAGGTGGAGCTGATTGTGGGGCGCTCTGAGGAGGTGATTCCCCGCCTAAAGGCCCAATACAGACTACATCAGGTTGGACTGGTGCTTCTGGGGCACCGGCCGCGCTGCTACCTGCGGGACCTGCAACTCCTGGAAGCCCACACTATGCTGCCTGCTGGTGCCACTGTGCTGGCAGATCACGTGCTCTTCCCTGGGGCACCGCGCTTCCTGCAGTATGCCAAGGCCTGTGGTCGATACCGCTGTCGCCTCCACCATACTGGACTCCAGTATTTCCCTGCCATCCGTGATGGTCTGGCCCAACTCACTTACTTGGGGCCAGGTTGAAGAAGATCCATCTTCTTAGGATCATACAGTGTAGAGATAGAAAGGACCCTATAGACCATATAGTTCAAACTCTCATTTACAGAGGAGAAACCTGAGGCCAAGGTCATACATGTAATAAGTAGCAGATTGGGATCTGCACCCGTTTTCAGACTCCAAATCCAGCCCTCTGCCTACGCTAGCATGCTACCTTCTGCCACATGGTATAGCAGAAAGAGGATTGCTTCCTACAGGAGACTGGGAGAGATTGAGGGCCACAGGTAACAGGTGATAAGGCTCTTTCCCCATTCTCTCTGCTTCTCTTACTTTGCCCACTCAGGGTGTCCTCTCCCACAGCTATCTGGCCCCACTAAGGCCTGGCCTCAGCTTTACCCCATGGTCCTCATGGGGTTGGGAGGGAGGAAGGAAAGAGGCCAGGAGGGGAGATCAAAGTAGAAAGGGCATTAGTATAACAGAAAGAATACTAGACTTAAAAGACTCCAGAGATGCATGTTTGAGTCCCAGTTCTAATGCTAGCCAGGTGACCTTGGACAAATCACTTCCCTCTCTGAGCCTGTTTACATATCTGTAAAATGGAATAACACCTCCGCCACAGGGCTGTTGGGAGCAAAGAATTTGTAAACATAGAAGCACTAAGGAAATGGGAACTATTATCACTTCCTTCTCCAGAGTCAGTCCCTAGCTCACCTGCCTGGAGACTCACTGAGGTGCCCTCACTCATATTCCTGCTTCTCTCCCACATATGCAGGGCTAGAACTTCAGAAAGTCATGTCAGAAAGAACATAGCATCAATTTGTAGGGCCGTTTTCTACACTCATGGACCTTTCTGCCCATTTCTTCCCTTTTTCCACTTCTAAGAATCCTCATTCCCCTTCTCCAGCCCTCTGGCCTCCAAAACTTAAGCTTGGTCTTGCCTTCTGACACTTGTAGGGTCTTAGGGAAAGGAGAGAGTAAAGAAAAAGAGGTGGTAGAATGGAAAGAATGTGGACATGAGGATTAGAAAATGTTAAAGCTAGGCTTATATGAAAAAAACTGCACATCCAAGATAGTAGCTGATTTGTCCAAGGTCATGTAGCTAATATGTAGCAGAACCCAGATTTTCTGATTCAGTCGAATCTTTGTGCTATGCCACATGCCATCACAACAAGCTTCCTCACAAGTTAGAAGACCTTGTCTGACTTTCACTCATTAGCTGAATGACTGTGGACTTAGACTTCCCTTCATGGCAACTATTCCTCATTTAGAACATAAAGATAGCAATTCTTGCATCAGACAATACTGACGCCAATACTTTTTATATGCTAAGCCACTACAGCAATGTAAGCTATTATCAGTTCCTTTTCCACACTCTGTCCTCACCATTAATGTCTAAGCCTTTTTATTAGGCAAGAGGACCTATACAGTACTAAGGGGGATATCCCTATCCTCTAACTAAAACACATGCTAGCAAGAGAAACCTGACCCCGAATCCCTAGGAAGGCTAATTCTTTCCAAACTCATATAAGGTCCCAAGTCCTGAGAATGTTAGGGCCTGCTCTTAGTCTCAGGCAAAAATCTCCACGTTCTCCTTAATAACTCACATTTTTCTTGCACTGTAAGGTTTTGCAAAGCACTTTCCCACATCAGGCTGTGAGGCAAGTACTATTATTATCCCCATTTTACAGAAACTAAGGCTCAAAGGGGTCAAGTGACTTGACCAAGGCCCATAGTCACAAAACTATGAAGACTGGAGCTGAGATGGAATTCAGTTCAAATTAACATTGAACACCTCCTCTGGTCAGACACTATGCTGGGTGATGTGGATACAAGACAAAAATGAGCCCAGGACTCTTTGGATGCCAAGTGGAGTGCCCTTTCCACTAGGTCATCCTGTCCAGAAACATGGCAGAAAGAACAGAACTCCCACATCCAGAGCAGAAAAATAAGGCATCAAAGGGAGAACAGGGATCCTAGAGACATAACAGCTGTGGTAAATAAGACTTTGAAAAAGAAACACCCTGTGTCTTTATTAAAGGGATTAGGAGGTGGGGGGTGGGAAGGGAATGGAGGAGGGCCAGCAGCTTGGCCAAGGAGCTCCCTCTGGGCTTCAGTGGGTAACTGCCCTGTACCCAAGAGGCCCAGAGAGAGAAGACAGTTCTGGGGTCCAGTCTGAAGCACTGTCCTGCCAGCCCCAGCTAGATCATCCACTGGTCCTGGTCTTGCTCAGCACCTTCCATATCCACCTGGGAAGGGTACAGGGAAGCAAGGAGAACTTATAGACTTCAGGTATACATGGTCACTGAATCGACTGGGCCAATTAGCCTTCCTTTTGAAGCACCAGTCCATGGGGAAACCCAAAGAATCCCAGACTTAGGAAGGCCTAGTTTCTAGGAGATAGTAGCAGGCCATGGGCCTTGGATGCAACCCCATCTCTTTGGACTCATTAAAGGGTACAGGAGTAAGGAGCTCTGATTCAGACACCATACCCTCAACCCCTCACCCAGCGAGGCCTGTGCCATACAGGGCTCTAGAGAGAATAAGAACCTCAGCCTACCTCATTGATCTCCCCATCGTCAGGAGACTCATTATAATCATTCATCTCATCCATGTCCTGCATGTCCTCATCATCTTCTGAGTCTTCCTCACTGTCCTCATCATCCTCATCATCCTCTTCTTCCTCATCATCATAGTGCTACCAGAGAAAATGCTAGACAGTTTAGAGGAGAGATGGGGGCATAGGGCTGGCCTCCTGTCTGGGAAGGGAGATTCTTATCCCACATGAATCCCTCAGCTTCCATCTTCCAAACTACACACAATGAGATCAATTCATTTGTACCTCCAACCTCCAGTACTGTCCTTCAGTACAGTGAGGAGGTAGAAAAAATAGGTGAGGGGTAGGGTAAAGGAACCCTGCTCTTTGGACACTTTCATGCCTTCTTTTCCCATTCCTGACTATGATGGGGCTCAGGTTCTATTTCCTACCTGCTCAAAGCACAATAGGTACTAGCCTTCCAGGCCCCAGTGACATGTTGTGGGAGCTAGACTCTTGTGGTCTTCACAAGGCAGAGACTGGCTTCACACCACTTCAAGGACACATTAGGAAACCAATGACAAAGAATTTCTTTGACCCTATTTGGAGTCTGTTCCTATTTCCCTCTGAAAGAACTGAGATTCTCATAGGGATTCTGTTAAACAGCTTTTCCCTTATTCCACAAACGAGCTTTTAAAAAGTCTGGTTCAAGCAGGAGACAGCACACTGGAAATGGAGTCCAGAGAGACCTGGGATCCAGGTCCAGCTGTAGCACTTATGAGCTGTGTAAGTGTGAGTATTTGACTTAATTTCTCTGTGAAGTAGAGGAAAAGAGCACTCACAATATTTTGTGAGATGAGAAAATTACTTCAAAAACCTTAAAGCAGAATGTAGAAATGGGAGGGACTAATACTGTCTAGGGAGGGCTTGGAGGTGACATCTCCTAAGGCACATTCCAATTTCCCCCAGTTCCCCATCGCACTCTATTCCTGTGGAGTCTGTTTATTCCTTGCCCCAGGGACTCTTCTTCCTGAAGAGAAACTATTTTTCAGTGTCCAGAGACTCTAATCTGTCCCTCCCCACTACCCAACTTCTCAGGGCTCAGTTCAGCTCTTTATTCCCTCTTGGCTCATGAAGCCCAGAAGTCACAGAGTGTCTCTGTGACCAAGAGATTTGCTGGGCTCACCTCTGAAGCTGGTTTCCCAATGGGTACTAGGTTGTTGTCTCTCTCGGCAATACTCTGGAGCTGTGGGGGAAATTGTACAAGAGAACAGGAAAGGATGGTTACAGAAATAAAGGAGTGTTCATCCTGCCCCCAGACCCTCACCCCAAAAGAGAAGACAATCTCTCTCCCCTGGGACACAATGCCCCCATCCATCTGTTCTCTCACAACCTTAGACTTGCTCCTTCCAAGACAAGAGAGAACATGGTCTGAAGGAAGCATAGTTGGGTTTGAATAGTAAGTATACTCTGAAAAGGGATGTTGAGGAAAAGTTACAGCAGACAGGCTGTTGCTAAGCAATCAGATACTGACACAATTGGCCATTAAAACTGTTATTGATGTCTTTCCGGGGACTACAGTTGGTAGCCCAGAAATGGGAAGGAGAAGAAGCTGGAGTCCTGGACTCACAGCTCACAAGCACCTAGTTTGTCAGGTCTGCTTTAGGGAAGGTGATCCTAAGACAGCAATGGGCTTTGGGCCACAGATTCACTCACAAGTACACAGAAAGTATTCCCATGACCTAGCAATGAATCTTTTTAGCTATTTAATTGGAGGAAAAAGTCTTCTCTGACCTCAACCAGCTAGCCAGGAGGAAAGAATGGCTAGCAGGGACAGTCTGCCATCCCATTCCCTTCCCTGCCTCCCCACAGTTCTCTTAGGGTCTCTTGGCAAGGAAGACTGACGTGGCTGTTCATGTCACTTGGAAGACACTGGACTCACCAACTATTAGTCTTGCAGTAAGATGAAAAACCATCAAGACCATACCAATTTCCCTTGCCACTATGATCTCAAGACTACTGGGCACTGACATCTACAGTTAGGACACCTGGGCCTTGTCATGTGCCCTGAAACAGACTCTTCATATATGAATTGTAGCTCCTAATTAGATTGTGAACTCCATGAAAGCAGGAACTGTCTTAGGTTTTTTTTTCCCCCTGTATCTCCAGTGCTTAGCACAGCATTTGGCACACAGTAAGTGCTTAATAAATGATTTTTCATTCATTCATTCATTCATTCATTCATTCACTCACTCATTCAGTCATTTTAATGGGAGAAACGAGAAATGCTGCTGTCCTCGATGCCAAATTTCATTTCAAACCCTAATTCTGGAATCTCAGCTCAGAAAACACATTTCCTAAGTAGTATACAGTAGGGGAGAGAAAGTCCTGAATTTAGCTGAGGGAAGCCTATGCTCAAACCCCAGCTTTGTGATCCTCAGCCTGCTACCTTCTTTCTCTGGGCCTGTTTCTCTGAAAACAGAGTTCATAATACTCATATTGCCTCCTTCAGATAGTTGTGGGGCAGAAAATCCTCTGTAAACATTAAAACACCATAGAAAGGGGTTATCATCATGTTGAAAGGAGGTCTCATGCCACTCTACCCTCTCTTGTGGTATCACTATGACCCCCTGGCTTGACTCTTCCTTTTCACCAATAGCACCATACTCTTCCCCTCTCCCAAGCTGGGCTCTCCATTCCCTGCTGGAGACTTTGCTTCATGGGGGAATGTCTTCCCTTTTAGACTCAGCATCTCCAAATCCTTCTGTCCTTCAAGGCCCACCTTTTATAGGAAGTCTTCTGGAGACTACATGATTTGGTAGAGGAGGGCCTCAGTGGATATCCTAACCCTGCTCATTACGACCTGTCTTTGGGCAAGACACAACCTCTATTGGTCTCAGTTTCTTTCTATGTAAAATAAGAAAATCAATCAGATTAGCACAAAGGTGACAAAAGACAAAAATGGTAAATGTTGCAGCAACTTTATGAAGAGAGGCTCATAAAGACACTGTTCCTAGAGCTATAAATTGGTCAGACCCTTTTGGAAAACAATTTGGCATTATGTTTTTTTGTCCATATCCTTTGTCCAGGGATCCTACCCCCAGATACAAACCACAAGGATATCAAAGATAGAGGGAAAGGTCCCACTTATACAAAAATATTTATAGCATCAATTTTTTGTTGTAGCATAGAAATGGAAGGTAAATGTGGACCAGGATGCTGTGAGGGAGCTTCCATCCAGAGTATATAGCGAACTGAAACTAGAACTCAGCTCTCATAGGATCACAGCAGCTGGCAGGGACCTTTGAGATTACTTACTTCAACAGCTTTGAGTTGGAAGGGACATTAGTTTTACAGATTAGGAAACTGAAGCTCAGAGAGACTTAAGTGACTTGCCCAATACCACAGAGGTAGTAAGTAGTAGGTCCTCTGACTCTAAGTCCTCTGAACCCAAGTCTTCTGCACATCTCATTATACTGTCCCTGCCTCCTCATTCCCACGCCTAGAAATTCTTGTAGGTAGAGAAACTGAGATCCAGACAATAGAAGGAGGAGCTTGACCAAAGTCATACAGAAGAAGGAAGAGAAGAAGCTGTACAGAGGAGGTAGATGGAAGCCCATCACAGGAGAGAAGCAGAACTACAGATATAGGACAGCTGAACTGAGAAGTCTTAGGCATAATCTGGACCATATGTTCCCGAAGTGGGTGATAATGCCCCCTGTGGGGAAGGGGCACTGAAACTATGGTGGGAGTGGTAGTAGCTTCAGGTGCAAATCAGGGGCGTTGAATAAAAATGAGGGGGCAGAGGAAGCATAAGGAAAGAAGTTTTGCAAAACCATTCATACATGTTTCATCTGTTGTGTAAGAGAGTTAAAGTCATAGTGACTACATTATTTTCCAAATAAACACACAAAATGCAAGTTATAACCAATCAGTGATCAACTACGCCAACAGGTCTTAACAAGCAAGTGTTTGCAGGTATGTCTCATTCATTACGGGGAAGTCCAGCATGCATCAGCAGGAATATGAGCATGTAATGACTTGTTTACAATGTGATACTATATGGTTACAGGATGCAATGTTGCATCATCAAAATTTCAATGTGGGAAAACCCCCCATGAATTTACAACAAATTATTAAATATAAGATGTGTCATTTTTTAAAAATTCTATTTTTTTGAAATGATGCAAGTTTAAAAAAAAAACATTGAAGGGTTAAAGAAAGATTTCCTGGGAGGCACTGAGTAATTTTTTTTTAAAAGGGGGCAGTAGGCCAAATAAGTTTGGGAACCTCTGATCTAGACAATTCTCTCATTTTCAACAGAAGAAAACTGAGTCTCAGAAAAGTGATATGAATTACACCAGATTGCAAAGGAAGTGTTCTAGTAAAAATAGGAGCCCAAGTTCTCAAATTCAGTGTTCTTTCAACAATCATCCAGTTCAATCCCTTCTTTTTATAGAAGAGGTAACTGAGGTCAAGAGAAAGGAAGGGACTTGCCCTGGGTCACGTGTTGTCAGTGGCAGAATTGGGATTTGAATGCAGGTCTCCTGAAGTCCATGGAGTCCAGGGCCATTTCCAGTAGGTCATGATGTTACCTTTCTTAACAGGGATAAGACATGGATGACACGGTAAGTTTCTGTATGAACAAACAGGGCAGCTGGCACTATAGCCAGACTCCAAGCCCCCTCTCATGGTCTGAGCCTCCCCTTTCTTCAGGGCCCTGAGAGAAGAAAGGAATGTGTGCCTGGGGTCCAACTGCTCACCCAGGCCTGATGCTGCTGTTCTTGCTGCTGTAGCTCGTTTTCATCCACACAGGGTCGATCCAGGTTAAACCACAAGGACTCAGTGACACGTGGAAGTAGTGAGGGGAACAGGGTAGACATGGCTCCTGTAGAAAACAAAGGACCCAGAGGGATAGAGGAAGTTAGGATGGAATCTTGTTGGGGATGGGTAACAGGCAACCCCATTCCCGAACCCTTTCTCACTAGAAAAGGGGATTGTAGTCATTTTTCTCATGGCAAAGAACTGGAAGGTAAGAAGCTGTCTATGAATTAGGGAATAACTAAATAAATTATGGTATATAAATATAACAGAATATTTTTGTACTCTAAGAAATTGTGAAAAGGACAGCTTTAGAGAAACCTGGAAAGATTTATATGAAGTACTGCAGTGTGAAATAAGCAAAAACAGCAGATTAATTTATCTTATTTAATATTTTATTTTTTCCCAATTGCATGTAAAAAAATTAACTTTTTTTTTTCCAAATTTTGGGATGCAAATTCTCTCCCTCCCTTTCCTCCTCACCACCAAGAAGGCAAGCAATTTGACATAGGTTATACATGTGTATTCATGTAAAACATACAAGTCATTCTGTGAAAGAAAACAGACTTTAAAAACCCCAAGAAAAATAAAGCAAGTAAAGAAAAAGTATTTTTAATCTGCTTTCAGGCTCTACATGTTCTTTCTCTGGAGATGGACAACACCTTTCATCATAAGTCCTACAGAATTGTCTGGGATCATTGTATTGCTGAGAATAATAGCTACGTATAGTAGATCATCATACAATATTGCTGTTACTGTGTACAACACTGCAGGAGATTAATTTATACAATAAACTACAACATTATAAAGACAAACAAATTTGAAAGACTTAAGAACTCTGGTTAATGCAATGATTAACCATGACACCAGAAGACCAATGATGAAGTGAGCTGCTAACCTCATCATAGGTAGGTGTTAAGACTCAAAACACAGGAAAAGACATATTTTTAGATAAGGTCAGTGCAGATTTTTTTTTTGCTTGACTATGCTTATTTGTTACAAGGTTTTTCTTTTTCTTTTTTTTCAATTAAAGGGTTGGGTGGAAGGATTAGAAAATAAATACATGTTTATTTTTTTAAAAGAAAGAGAGCTGAGTTGGGGATGCTAGGTGGCGCAGTGAATAGAGCACCAGCCGTGGAGTCAGGAGGATCTGAGTTTCAAATCCAGCCTCAGACACTTAACACACACACACAAACAACAACTAGCCATGTGACCTGGGCAAGTCACTTAACCCCAATTGCCCTCCAAAAAGCAAAAAACAAAGAGAGAGAGAGAGAGAGAGACAGAGAGAGAGAGAGAGAGAGAGAGAGAGAGAGAGAGAGAGAGAGAGAGAGAGCTGAGGTCAGGGAAAAAGGCAAAAAGGTCAAAGGGAAGCAAAAAGGAGCTCAGGGCCACAATATGAGGATTAGAATCACAGAACCACAGAACTTTTTAGCGCTGGAAAGGATCTCTCCTTCCTTAGAACTTCTGCTTTGTTTCAGTTTTTCTTATGGCCTTTATCATATCCCATCTTATGTTAAAGTGAGCCTACACTGGGATAAAAGATACATAGGTCCCAGTTCTGGCTCTATCACCTTGGAAATGCTTTTCCCTTCTTGGAACTTGTTTTTCCCACTTCCCAATTCCTTAAGATGTCCCCTAATAAGTCCATGGTATCTGAAATGTGAAATTCTTTTTAATGATGCAGATTACAATCCATCCATGCCTACTGATCATCCTATGCTACTCTCATCACAAAACACTGACAACAGGTGTTCTTCATCTACTTGACTGTGTATGTGGAGGGTTGGGTCAAATTCTTTTGATTACAAATCTCATATAGGAGGCCCAGTCATATTCTGGGGCTTGTTGATGCAACTGGCACAATGTCATCTGAAAAAAAAGAGCATTTGGAAGACCTCAATATCTACAGAAAATCTCTCTTCAATTTGAACTTTGCTAGATCTTTCGTATGACAGTGTCAAACACCTTTTGCAAATATGCAGCTTGATTTATGTCTTACTTGATATTAAAGATCACAGGGTAAGCCAAAGTTATCTCTTTGTTGTTATATATATCAAGGAATTGTATTTTTGACTTGTCCATGTGTAATACTTGAAGGAAAGCCTTCAAAGGCATTATTTTGGTCTACTATATCAAATGCATTTTTGTAAGAAAAAATAAGTGTTCGCTGTATCTTTCAGTTAATTGTGTGATGGTAAAGATGTAGTTTACTGATGAAGAAATTAAAGCTATGTAAAGTTGTTGTGCATGACCTCTGGGTTCCCTGCTCCTCCCCCAATGGATTTCTGCTCATTCTAGGTTCCCTGTCCCTCCCCAACAGGATCTCTGAGCAGGAATTTCAGCCTAGGGTAAATTCGAGCTCTGGGGAATTTAGAGGTGTATATTGACCAATCATTGTTCTTGGCCTCTGCAAGTTTCTGCTTGCATAATACCTAACCATTGGCCTAGTGGAAAAGCCCACACATTGCCTGTGTAGACTCACTGTTCGATTTGGGCCTGACCCCGGACAGTCCCATGGAAAATAAAATCCACTTCCAAATTTTACTCTCGGGGGTCTCTTGTCTCGCTTCTTTTGGCACAATGTAGTCATATGAAAAAATGGTCTAAATCATTATTGATTAGAGAAATGCAAATTAAAACAACTCTGAGGTACCACATCACACCTATCAGATTGGCTAACAGGATAAAATAAGAAAATGATAAATGTTGGAGAAGATGTGGGAAAACTGGAACACTAATGCATTGTTGGTGGAGTTATGAATTGATTCAACAATTCTGGAAAGTAATTTGGAACTATGCACAAAGGGTTAAAAACTGTACATACCCTTTGATTCAGCAATATCTACTAGGTCTATATCCCAAAGAGATCATAAAACTGGGAAAAGGACCCACATGTACAAAAATATTTACAGCAGCTCTTTGTATGGTGGCAAAGAATTGGAAATTGAGAGAATGCCCATCAGTTGGAGAATGGCTGAACAAATTGTGGTATAATGTAATACTATTGTGCTATAAGAAATCATGAGCAGGCAGATTTCAGAAAAACCTTGAAAGCCTTACATGAACTGGTGCTGAATGAAGGGTAAACAGAACCAGAACATAACAGTAACAGCAACATTGTATGATGACCAACTTTAATAGACTTAGCTCATCTCAGCAATGCAATGATCTAAGACAATGCTAAAAGACTCATGATGGAAAATGCTATCCACATTCAGAGAAAGAACTATGGAATCTGAATACAGATTGAAGCATACTATTTTCTGTTTTTTTTTTTCTTGTGGTTTTTCCCTTTTGTTCTGATTCTTCCTTTATAACATGACCAATGTGGAAATATGTTTAATATAATTGTACATGTTATAGCCTATATCAGATTGCATGCCCTCTTGGGGTGGGAGGGGGAAAATTGAGAACTCAAAATCTTATAAAAGTGAATACTAAAAGTGAAAAATTAATTTTTTCAAAAGATGTGGTTTACTGTGGAATATCACTTGAAAAAATCTTGTTCCCTTCTGATACCTTTGTATAAAAGATGCTCTACATGCAAGAGCAGGTTATTTTTATAAAAATTTAAAATATTATATATAGACAAAATAGATATACCAGTAGTTATTGTGGTTTTTCAGATGCCTTTATTTTTTTTTCAGTAATCATGAAGCCTGAGATTTTTTCAATACCTTTGCTATCTTCTCCTTCAGATATCTTAAGGATCAACATTTAGTGCCCTCAAAATTGTTACCTCCATCACTAATCCCCTCTGTATATACTTGTCTGGTCCAGATGCTTTTCCTATCTTGTTTTCTTAAATGCTATTTTTACTTCTTCACATTTAGTACTTCAAGGTTACACTCCAAATGTGGTGATTCCCTTGTCCTTGATGAAATGTCAATCACAAAAATATTGGAAGCTTTATTTAAACACTCTGAGCTGTCCTCTGTTTTTGAATGCTTTATGACATGATGCTGCTCATAATCTTTCACAATCTTTCTTTGAAAAAAACCAGTGTTATTGCTACTGATTTCCACAAAACTGAGGTCATTTTAGAGCTCTTTTGTTTTTTTTGTTATGGCACCTAATTTGCATTAGTCAAACTTCTGAATGAAACTGTTAAAATCATTATGATATCTCTTAGTCTGGGGCAGCTAGGTGGTGCAGCAGATAGAATGATGGAATCAGAAAGATTCATCTTCTGTGTTCAAATCTGGCTTGACACTAGCTGTGTGACTGTAATAAGAATGTAAATTTTAAAGATCTTCCCTGCCCCTAGGCTAATGTGCACCTGAAGCCTGGGGTGGGGGAGGCTTGTTTTTCAGTTGATACTTCTTGATTGGCCAGTGAGTCAATAAGGTTTTTACATTTTCTGAGCCAGGAGAAGGCTATATAAGCCCTGATGTGTAGCTTTGTTTTGGGACTCACTTTGAGAAGTGTTCTGTGATTTGATCTGGATTCTGGGAAGCCGTTGTTGAGAGTCCCCCGGCTTTGAAAAATCCAGAATGTGGAAACCCAGATGTTGACTGGGTATGGATGTAATGGGTGGACAGTTTGGAAATCTGTCTACTTGATGTTTCTGTCTTGATAATTATGCCTGTATACTTTGAGGTTCAGGGTGCTGACCTTTTCTCCTGAACAAGGTAAACGATATATGTCTGACTGATTAAAGTAAGCTTGTTAACCCATTTTGAGTTGCTTTCCTTTAACAAAGCAGATCCAAGAACCTGTGTGAGCAGGCACCCTGGGGACACTGGGGTGCTTGCTGCTACAGTGACCCTTGGCAAGTCACTTAACCCTCAGTTTCCTCATCTGTAAAATGAGGTGGAAAAGGAAATGGCAAACCACATCATTATCTTTTCCAAGAAAATCCCAAATGGGGTCACAAAGAGATGTACACCAATGAAAAACGACTGAACAAAAAGAGTCTTATCACAGAAAAAAGTCCCATCCTCTCCAAGGCCAGATAACCGAACTTGCAGTTAGACTTGCTTTTCTAGCAAACCTTTGTGAATGCATAAACAATTATAGGGGTCTGGCAGAAAAATTACTTAATTTTTCACTATAACAGTTTGAATCTGAATATCAAAAGGGGCAAGGGACTCTCTAGTCCTACCCACTCATTTGTAGATGGTGTCTGACTCTTCCTGATCCCATTTGGTATTTTTTTTGGCAAAGATAGTGGAATACTTTACCATTTAGTTCTCCAGCTCATTTTATTGATGAGGAAACTGAGGTAAAAACAGGCTAAGTGATTTGTCCAGGGTCACACGGCTACGGTAGTAAGTGTCTGAGGTCACATTTAAACTCGGGAAGATGAGTCTTCCTGACTCCATTCCCGGCACTTTATCCACTTTGCCATCTAGATGCTCAGGTGAGGCCTAGAAAAGTTAAATGCCTTGTTCAAAGTCACACTAAGTAGCAGAACCGGAATATGAATCCAGCTCTTCTCATTCCAAATCCCACTCTAATTTGTCTACACCGGCGCGACTTGAACTCATTTCTCCAGACTCCCAGGCCAACACTCTCTCCCTCAAATCAAACTGAGTCCAATTTTTCTCAATGCAGAGCTCAGACAGGAAACCAGGCAAGGCTAATGAAGGCTATGAGGAGAAACAGGGACGGCGCTGACCAGGGACTAAGCCGAGCACAAGGAACATCCTAAAAATGACAAGCGGCCATAAAGACAGGAGGGAAGAAAGGCGGGGCAGCACGGGGGCGTGGTCATTTGTCAGCCAATAGAGAAGAGGCAAGAGGCGCGTCCCAGGAAAGTGACTGAACCAATGGGAGGAAGTAAAGGAAGAGTAGCACGCGGATTGGGGACGTGTCTACACAGGTGGACGCCCAGAGCCAGGAGGAAGGCGGGGCTTTGGATAGGAGCGTGTCCTACCGGCAAGGAGAAAGAATAGGGGGCGGGGCCTAGGACGAGGGGACTGGGCCAGAGGCCTGAAAAGGAGTATTTGTTTTTAGATGACGGAGAGCAAGGCCAATGAACAGAGATCTTGAGGGAAGGGGCGTGGCTTTCGGGAATGGCAATGAAGCCAATAGGTGGACTCCAAGGAACAAGATTGGACCAGAAAGGGTAGCTCTCGGGACTGAAGATGGGGTTAGGAAGATAGGGCTCCTCTTGAGGAATCCTACAGTTCCATCCATGGACCCGCTGCCCTTACTCACCTCGCCAGGCAGTCGTAGCCGGTGGCGACCCGGAAGTACTCGCTCAGTAGAACGTTGCGCCAGAACCTGACAAAGATTCGCTCCTTGCTCAAGCGAATGCCCGCCACAATCGTCTTCCCTAGGGACGCACATGCGCGAACCGAGGGACTCAGCGCTACGCCTCCTTTACGGTTTCGAGCGTGCGGTCGTCTCTCACAAAGGGGTTAGTGGTTGGTCCAACGCCCCAGACCCGCCCCTTTCCCTAGTCCAATTGTCGATGCTCATCCCATCCCTCCCACTTCTAGCGGCTCGCGCCGCCTGAGGCCCCGCCTCCATCCTGGGCGTTAACCGCGGAGGTTCTCTGCTTCAATGGCGTCTGGCACTTGGCATTTCTGGCTGTTATTCTTTTGTGCCCCTAAATCGACACAAGAAGGGGCAAGCGACTTCTAAGAGTTCGAAAAATACCCCTTCCTTCATTGCACAAATATTAGAACCAAGACCATGGGAGTCAGGTGGGCGATTGGTGTGAGGAACCCTGGTTACAGTGTGAATTAAAACAAGCTTTTATGAAGTGCCTACAATGTGATAACCAGGAAGGCCCGAAAGTTTGCCAGACATTACAAAACCGCACCCGTCCTCAGGCCTATGCAAAATAAATGACCAAGGAAGTCACTCATTTCTGAGAGGAGAGGGAAAGGATTCCAGTCTAGTCAAAAAGCAACAACCCTTTATTACAGGCTTTGTGCCAGACGCTGTGCAGGTGCTGAGAATGCAAATATGCAAGCTGAAAGAAAGGCCCCGCCCTCTAAGAGCCTAACTTAGGATCGTGGAGTACTAGGAATAAACGAAAGCCGCTGGGGTGGTGGAGGGAGAAGGAAATTGAGCCCTGGGGGATTTGGGTTAAGTTGCTGTGGAAAATCCGGCAGGAATAATTAAGATGCATGAAGATATGGTGGTTCGAGGCACTTTGCTTAAAAAGGAAATTGGAAACAGAGCCACCTAAGAGAAAGGGGCATGGACGCAGAGTGAACTTGTGGGCTGGAACGACCAGGAGACCAGTGAATTTCCAGGGGAAGGAGGCCATTTCATAGGTTTGAGCTGAGGGAAATCTGTAGGAAACCAGTTATGCTTAAAAAGCAAAAGGGAGTGCATTTCAGGCACGGGAGTCAGCCTGGGCATGAGCAGGGAACCAGGAGATGGGATGGCATGTGTAAAGAATAGCAAGAAGGTCAGTTTGGGAATTATCGAGGGGAGAGATTCGAAATGAGTTTGGGAAGGTATTTTGGTGCAAGGTCAATAAACATTTATTAAGCGCCAGGCACAGTGCTCAGATACAAAGAAAGACAAAAATGCTCTCAAGGAACTCTAAGTATAAAAGGGTGAACAAGATGGAAATAACTGTACAAACGATATATGTACAGTATAAATTCGGTGGCGCAATCAGAGGGAAGGCATTTAGATTAAGGAGACTGGCAAAGAGATGAAGACCCATATGTACAAAGATATTTATAGCAGATCTTTTTGTAGTGGCAAATAATGAGAAATTTGAGTGCCCATTAATTGGGAAATTCCTGAACATCTTATGGTATATAGATGTGATGGGACATTATTGTGCTGTAAGAAACAATGAAGGTAGGGCTGCTAGGTGGTGCAGTGAGTAAAGCGCCAGGGGAGTTTGGTTCCGGCCTCAAACACTTGACACCCACACAAAAAAACTAGCCCTGTAACCTTGGGCAAGTTACTTAACCCCAACTGCCCTCCAAAAAAAAGGCAAAAAAATAAAAACGATGAAGGGAGATGCCTACTTAAGCCAAGACCACCCCCTAGAGCTGAGACAAGGAGGAATTCAAGGACAAACCATTCCATTTAGCTAGCCAGCTGGAGAGGACATCTGCAGCTCCTGACCCTGCTGCGACACCAAGGCCAGTCAAAGGAAGCTGGAATCCATAAGCCGGGTTCCTCATTGACATAAAAAAATAAAGATTAATTTAGGAGAGAATGTACCATACATGGCCATGAGAAAATCACTGAGTGTCAAAAACTTGCCCTGATGTATCTTTGGCTTAACTTGTAAATTTATGGAGCTCATCAAATCTGCTTCTGGTAAAGTCTTGATTTAAATGAAATTGCAATAAGATTGGAAGTTCAGAAATAAGAATGTGGCATCACTGAAGTATTAAATGGATTCAACTTCATTCAGAAAAAGATCTAAGAGCCACATCTAGCTGGATTATTTAAAGGCTTTGGCCTGGGCCTGAGGGAAGCAAAGAGGGAGGGAGTATAAATGGATACTCTGGAAGAAAGGAGGTGGGGGGGAAGTGGAAAGGGGGAGTAGTGGGGTGGGGAGGGCATCTGTTCCCTGTCAGCAGATAGGAAGCACACCCCTAACTTCTGTCAGTGGGGCTGGCTTGGGCAGGGAAGCTGCTTTACAAAAGACAGGGTGGCTGAACTGCTTTAAAGGTGTTGCATCTCAGCCCAGGGAAACAGGTTCATTTTCAGAACCAACTTCCAGGCAGATAAAGGAACAGATACTGTGAAGGGGGCAAGAGGGAATGGGGGACATAGAAGAGATAGTGTGAAAGCGTATGAAACAAACATGATGCCATGGGGTTTAAGGATGCATCTGTTAGCAGAAAAGGGCTATGGTATCCCTCACCCACAAAAGCCCTTCTTGAAAACTTCCCACAAAACAAAAAGACAAGAAAGACAACAACAATACAGCTCTGGGACACTTCTCTAGCACCTGCCATGACACTTTTCTAGCTCAGTCAGCTTTTATGAATACTATGGCTGGGCCAAACAGTCTTGGGCCAAAGTACTCTCTGCCCTGACATATGTGTTCTTATCTGGAGTGACCTGAAGAATGGACCTGGCCCGGGGACATGCCTCCTCTCAGGAGCAATGCCATGACTTGGGTGGCTACAGTTTCCCATCACTGAATCAGGTCTTTCAAAGGCAAAGACCACTTGTTGAGGATGCTGTAACTGGGGTTACTGTTCAGGTACTGGATGATCCTTGAAACCACAGACTTACTGGTAGGACTCGAGTTTCCAGGGATCAGAGGGCCTGGGCCAGGGCAGGTGCCAGGAAGGACTTTATCTCTGCACTCCCTATTCTGAAGTCATTGGAGTTGGTCAACTGGAGGGAGGGAAGGGCATAGTTCCACTGACAATGACTCTTAGGTATTGAGTTTTATGTCCAGTTCTATTCCCAAAAGTCTTTGGGGGACTGAAGAGCTCCTTTCCTTTTATAAGACAGGGGATGAGACCAACAAGTCATCTTGTCTTCTGACTTGGACTGTGGGGGAAATCATGAACAAGACAAGTGATATTCATTGCCCTAGCCAGGGCAAGGCTTTCTTTGAAGCTTAATCTTTCCCCATCAGGGATGACTGCTTGTTAGATAGAAGCCATCTTCAGATGTCCCTGGTTCTTGCACAGCTTGTCCCTTTCCCTTCCCTCTCTCACTAAAGGGCTTCTCAGGATCAAAGAATTTCAGAGTTGGGCTCTCTAGTCCACTTTACACCTGAAAAATAATTTCTCTTCCTACAAGGGACTATTGTTAAACAGCTCCCATAGAGGGAAATCCACTACTTCCTAAGGTAGCTCATTCTACATGTGGAGACATCTAACAGTCAGAAAGTTTCTCCTAACCCCAAGCCTACATTTGCCTCTTTTTGATTTCCACCTATTACTTCTAGCTCTGCCCTCTGGAGTCAAAGTAAGTCTATTCCATCTTCCTCAAATACTGGAAGGCAACTATCACCTCCCTTAAATCTTCACTTCTCTGGGATAAATATCCTCAGTTCCTGAAAGGTAGCCCCTTATATGCTATCAATCAAGGCCCTTTACCATCCTGGCTGCCCTGTTCTGGACACTCTCTAGTATCCTTAAAATGTGACACCCAGAACTGAGCCCACAACTCTGATGCTGTTGGACCAGAGCAGAATATGGAGCAATAATCACGTGCAATCTTGGACACCATGCTTCAAGGAAATATAATCTAAGACTATATATCACATGGCTGGCAGCCTACCAAAGCCCATACATACTACAAAAGAAAAATTTTACCGATGCTTTTACACATAGTGCTGTCACTGTTCAGTACTCTTCCCCATCCCCACGCCTTGAAAACTCCTCTTGTAACAAGAAATACATAAATGTATTTAAACGAAACAAAATGACATTGACCATGTCTGACAACTCAGCACCTCACGCAGCACCTGTAGTCTGCCACCTCTCCATGGAAAAGAACATTTCATCATCAGTGTTATGATAAACCAATCTAAATTCTGATGTCTTTTAGGATTTTCCTTAACTTAGTTAAAACATTTTTCTTTGTTACTCTAGTGTTGCCCTCTTGGTTTTACTTAGCTCTATATCAAATCTGACCAACTTTCTCCAAACTCCTTATAATTCACTTTTCTCAGAGTGCAATAATATTCTATTATATTCACATACCAACATTTATTTGGTTATTCCCAAAGTGATAGGCATCTAGTCTGTTTCCAGTTGTTTGCTACCATAAAAAGTGATGTAACAAATATTTTGGGATACATGGGGCCTTCCCTGTCTTTGCCAAATTGGGGTATTTCCAGGGGGCAGTGGTATTGAGGTCAAAGGGCATGAACAATTTAATCACTTTTATAGAACAACTCAGTCTCAGATCTTCAGATAAACTGCTGTGTAGTCATGTGTGTCCATGTGTGTCATCTTACCAACCTTTTCTTAAAAATTCAAATCCTTTAGAATGTGATTCCATTTGTTTCCCCTGGAAAGCTAAGGAAGTAGTACAGTGGTGGACAGAGAGCTAAACATGGAGCTAGAAGATGTGGTTCCAGCTCCAAGGTCACTAAATAGTTTTGTGATCAGAGGCAAATTAGTCCCTCTTTCTGAGCTCTAGTTCTTTTATCTGTAAAATGTAAAACCTTTGGTCTACTTCCCTTCTAAGGGTACTGTGAGGATCAAGTGAGGTCATGGATGGGAAAGCACTTTGTAATGGAAAAGCTCTAGCAGAAATTCCCAAACTTATTTGGCCTGCCACCCCCCTTTCAAAAAAAAAAAAATTACTCAGCACCCCCCGGAAATCTACTTTCTTTAACCCTTTAATGTTTGTGTCATTTCAAAAAATATAAAATATTTTTTTAAAAACATGATGCATCTTTTTGGTCTTTATTAATTTGTTCATTTCCTTTTAGTGTACTAGATTCAGTTCCACAGATCTTTGAGTTTCACATTTTCTTCCCCTCCCTCTCCCCCCCCCCCCATGGCAGCATACAATCAGGTATAGAATCTACAGATACTTTCACATTAGACATTAGTCAGATTATAAAGGATTGTATCAGATGGAATGAACAATGAGAAAGAGGAAACAAAACCAAACAAAAAAGCAAAAGAGCAGGTAAAAAAACATGATGCATCTTCCATTTAATAGTTCATTGTAAATTTGTGGGGTTTTTCCTGCATTGAAATTTTGATGATATAATATTACATCATGTAACCATATACTATTATATTATAAACAAGTCATTACTCTCATTTATTCCTGCTAATGCGTATTGGACATGTCAACAATTTGCAACACACACACTTGCCTGTCAACACTTGTTTGTTAAGACCTGTTGGTGGACTTGACCACTGATTGGTTATGGTTATAACTTGCATTTTGTGTGTTTATTTGGAAAATAATGTAATCACTACAATTTTAACCATTATACAACAGACTAAACATGTATGAATGGTTTTTCAAAATTTTTTTTATCTTCTCTTCTTTCCTCATGCTTCCACTGCCCCCTTATTTTTATTCAACACCTTCTGGTTGCACCAGAGGTTACTACTGCCCCCCATCTTTCTAGTACCCCCAGGGGGCAGTATCGCTCCCTTTGGGGTCACCCCAGAGGAATATGACCCTTTCTAGCTGTATACCTTGTGCCACTCACTTCCCTTAGTGAGTCTCAGTTTTCTCATTTGTAAAATGGGGGTAATGAGATGTACTTCACAGGGTGGTTTTCCAGAGAATACTATGTGAACCTTTATATTCTCTAGAAATAAGAGGTATTATTATTATTGTTATTCTTCTTGTTATCAGTGTAGACCTGTACACAAGAAATGGTGTAAGACACCATGAAGGTCAAATCTGATGGAAAAAGAGGTGGGCTTGTTATTTAAGTATAGGGAGGGATGGATAACAAATGGAGAAGCTGCAGTGGCACCTATGAAATATTAAGAAAATCAGAGGAAGGCTACCAGCACACGCTGGTAGATCAGCTATGGGAAATTAACAGAAAGACACAGACAAGAATCCTGGAGAGGAGAGGCCATGTGCTGTACTGAGAAATGAAGTACATGCATTAAGGACATCCCTTCCTGCTGAAATATTGCTGGGCCCTGGCTAGGGACACAGATCCAGAGCTTATCAATACTCTCAGAGATCATGTGAGATTCCCAGAGAGTGTAGACCAGAATTAATGTTACCAAGACAGTAACCTGCAAGAGCAGAGAGTGGTATTAGGAGTTAAAAGTAAAATGCAGAAGGAGGGGCAGAGTTCCAAACTGTGTCCTGCTGCCCCCTGTTCTGTGACAGAACAGTGGAAAGAAAACAGGACTGGAAGTCAAAGTACCTGGGCTTGAGTCAAACTCCACCATTTATTGGCTACGTAACTTTGGGCAAGACACTTTGCTTCTCTGAAACTTGGTCTCTTTGTAAAATGAGAATGATAAGCTCTGCTCTGCTTCCTGTGCAGGGTTCTCATACAGATCAAATGAGACACTGGATATAAAAGGATGTTTTGTGTACAAAGTGTTCTATGAATGACAATATGAAAAGGAACAAGGTTGGTGTCTTAATCATCATGTTGATAAAGTTTCATTAATTCTTGCTCCCCATTGTCTTGTGTCCCCCATACTAGATGTCTGCCCTCTGCCTGTCTTGGTAAAGTGGATTAATATTAATAATATTACAAAAGTAATATTGCATGACAAATGCCTCAGAGGTGGGTAAGTGAAGTTCTATTGTGAAGTGAGAGGTGGGGAAAAAGCAGGAGAGGCTTCCTGGAGGCTTTAAAGAATAGGGAGAAACTCAGATGGTGAAGCAAGGGGGAGGGAGGGTATTCAAGATGGAGGAACAGTAGACAATTCATATAGGTTTTAGCTGCAAGTCAGATGGAAAGTTTCAGTGGTCCTTAAGGTACTAGAGCAAAGTATATAGGAATGCATCTTCTTCAGTGTCATTTCCATTGATAAAATCATACCTATTAAAAAAAATTTTAATAGTTCTAAATACTCTCCAGAATAGTTGGATCAGTTCACAACTCCACCAACAGTGCATTCAGGTACCAGTTTTCACACCAATACTTGTCATTTTCCCTTTCTGTCATATTAGCCAGTCTAATATATGTGAGGTGGTATCTCAGGGTGGGTTTTAATTTGCATTTCTCTAATCAATAGTGATTTAGATTTGGAACTATGCCAACAACCAGCTTCACAGACTTTCATCTGATCAAATCACAGAACACTTCTCAAAGTGAGCCCCCAAAGCTACACATCAGGGCTTATATAGCCTTCTCCTGGCTTAGAGAATGTAACAACCTTATAGACTCACTGGCCAATCAAGAAGTATCTACAGAAAAACAAGCCTACCACCCCAGGCTCCAGGTGCACTTTAGCCTAGGGGCAGGGAAGATCTTAAAAAATTTACATTCCCATTACAGGCATATAGTCAAGTATAGGATCTGTAAATACTTTCACTTTATACATTAGTCAAGTTATAAAGACGGATTGTATCAGATGGAATGAAAAATGGTAAAGAGGACATAAAACCAAACAAGAAAAGGAAAAAGATCAGGTATTTTGCTTCCATCTGGATATAAACTCAGTTCTTTCTAGTTCTTTCTCTGGATGCACACATTTCTCTCCATCATGAGTCTTTTGAGATTGACTTATATCACTGCATTGCTGAGAAGAGTCCAGTCTATCAAAGTTGGTCATCACACATACGCTGTGTCTGTAATTGTGTACAAATTTCTCCTGGTTCTACTCTTCTCACTCAGCATCAGTTCGTATAAGCCTCTCCAGGTAAATATGAAGACTGTCTGCTCCTTGTTTCTTATAGCACAATAGTATTCCATAACATGCATATACCACAACTTGTTCAGCCATTCCCCAATTGATGGGCACCCCCTTAATTTCCAATTCTTTGCCACCACAAAAAGAGCTGCTATAAACATTTTTGTACATATGGGTCTTCCTCCCACTCCTATGATCTCTTTGGGATATAATCCTAGGAGTAGTATTGCTGGGTCAAAGGATATGAAAGTGTTTATAGCCCTTTGGATATAATTCCAGATTGCTCTTCAGAAAGGCTGGATCAGTTCACAACTCCACCAGCAATGCATTAGTGTTCCAATTTGCCCACATCCTCTTCAGCATTTGTCATTTTCCTGTTTTTCACCTTAGCCAATCTGACTGGTGAGATGTGGTACCTCAGAGTTGTTTTGATTTGCAATCCTGGTTCTTTCTTAAGACAAGGTCTATTTATTCCTTTGGTTTTAGTATATTTTATAGAAATAGGTGTTGCATTTTTGCAAAAGCCTCTTCCGGATTCTTTGATATAATAATGTGATTTTAATTTTTTTGTTATTAACATGGTCTATTAGGTCTATAGTTTCTCTAATATTGAACAAACTCTATGTTCTTGGTATGAACCTAACCTAGTCGTAGTGCATAATTTAAAAAAATATTATTATGGACTCTTTGCTAATATTTTATTTAATATTTTTGCATTAATATTCATTAGGGAAATTGGTTTATAACAGGGATCCTTTACCTGGGAGTCAACAGACTTGTTTTTTAAAAGATTTTGATAACTATGTTTTGATATGTATTTTTATTATATCCAATCTAAAATATTCTGAGGAGTCAATAGGATTCATAAGATTGTAAAAAGGGTCCATGACGCAAAAAAAGGTTAAGTAATTCTGGTCTATAGGCTTCTTTCTCTTTCCTTATGTTAAGTATCTAGTCTATATTTGGTATCAGAAAAGGAATGATGGGAAGCAACATGTGCCAGGCAAGTCAAACTACCACTACCATCTTGACTACCTTCTCCCTTAAGATCCTAATAGAGAAAGCCCTAGAAACCCAAATCCAAGAACCTTGGGAACAGTAGTCTCCCCACCCCAGCTGCTGCTTCCAGCTCCCAGAACCCCCATGAAAAAAGGAATCACTGTGGAGAGGGGGTCTTACCTTACTCATAATCACCAACAAAAACTGCTGACCAACTAGCACCAATGGGCAGATGAGCACAAGATCCACAAGAATAGCAATACCACTGCTATTCCAGACCACCAGTCCTGCTTTCAGACCAGCCCTCACAGCCGTGATCTAGGGAATCAACTCTTGTGGAAAAGGGACCAGCAATCCCCACCAACTGCCAACCAATGGTGCCACTCCTGGGATAGGTAAGCCAGCCCACCTGAAGCAACATACCTTTCCTTCCTGAAGCAGAAACAAAAGGGAACATGTGCCGGGCAAATCAAACCATTACTTCCATCACCTTCACCATCACCTCCCCTCAGATCCTAACAGAGATAGTCTAGGACCCTGAATCTAAAAGTCTTGGGAATAGCAATATTTCTAGCCCAGTACTTGAAGTCACCATTCTAGACAGCAACGGCTGTGGAGATACCCAGAAAGAAAAAAGTTCTTTCCATCAAAGTCCTTGGCACTGTCAAATAGTCAACATCAGAAACTAAGATTTTATCATGAAAATGGCATTAAAGAAGAGATATTGCCACCTCCTTTGCTACTATACCCCAAGAACCTGGGGGTCACGGGATCATTGGTTGATAGACTTTTGCTCTTGAAGGCCAGAAATGACATGTCAGCAGGAGGATGGGGGGGTGGGAAGGGTCATAGGTTGGGTGAAGCACAGGGCACCTCCACTAAGTGGTTATAAGACGGATACCTTCTCATGTTGAACAACAAGAGAGAATGGTCTGGAGGTACAAAAATAAGTTGGGGGACTTGCCCAAGGTAACACAGCTGGTTTTGTGTTAAGTGTCTGAGGCCAGATTTGAACTCAGGTTCTCCTGACTCCAGGGCCAGTGCTGTATTCACTGCACCACCTAGCTGCCTCGATTTTATGTTTGTCATATGTAATTACCTAATCTTATTACAATTATTTATTAAAACCAACCAAAAAATTTTCACTCTAGCTATTTTCTTTTTTAGCTTTCAAGACATGCTCAGCCTTCAGGTAGTAATAATAAACCCACATAAAATTGGCTTTTCCCATTTCTGTAACACAATATAGTTTATCATTCTTTAAAAAAAAAAACAAAACTGAAGATATTTCTGTTTCAGGATTAGTAATTAATAAAATAACAGTTTGGTCCCATAAACTCTTCCATTAATACCCAATTATGCTCACATTCATTTTAGGAAGGATTAAATTTTAGACTAAATAGCTCAAATCTTATTTCCAGTACTAATCTATGAAGTAAGGATTTAATATTGTATTTCTACTGATAACCTGAAATGATTATATAGAATTTTGCCACAGAAAGAAAAATTCTTTCCTAATTTCATGTCATTTCCAGGTTAGAGTCATATAGATAGATAATTTTATTGAGCGGGCTTAAAAGGTGGGATATTTTCCATTTAAGAGGAAATATAATGGGTAAATCAAGTCAAGAGAATCCTACCTCATCTCATGCCAAGAGTCATTCTCTCAGACTTCCCCATGTGAACTCCACCTGTAATTCATGGATGTCAACCTCATAGGGTTACTGGCATCATGGATCATTGGCCTAATAGGATTCTTTGATCATTATACCTGGAATCAGACTCAGAAAAATATCACTTACAGTCCTGTGAAGTCTAACAGAAAATTCCAATAATCATAGCTTCATAACTTTATGTGGATTCAATTATTAAGAATCACATATCCTAGGGGCAGCCAGGTGGCTCAGCGAGTAAGAGCACCAGCTCCAGTGTCGGGATGACCTGGATCAAATCCCGGCTCAGATACTCAGCACCACACCCAGAAATAATAACTGGCCGTGTAACCTTGAGCAAGTTACTTAACCCCAATTGCTTTAAATAAAAATAAAAATAAAAATAAAAAGAATCACATATCCTTGGGGGTGGCTAGGTGGTGAAGTGAATAAAGCACCAACCCTGGAGTCAGGAGGACCTGAGTTCAAATCCAGCTTCAGACGTTTGACACACTTACTAGCCCTGTGAGTTTGGGCAAGTCACTTAACCCCAACTGCCCTCCAAAAATCAAAAAATAAAAAAAATAAAAAAGAATCTCTTTAAAAAAAAAAGAATCACATATCCTTGATGTAGATTTTAAAAAGTCCAAGGTCTATAATTTTATATTTCTAAAACAAGTCATATTCTTAGGCCAACTCTGAAGGGGCTTCTTCCTTCTAGATCTGTGTCTCAGGTGCCAAGACTTAACAAAAACTCAATATAATCTTTCATAATATGACTGCCATGGAAATGTTTTGTATACATGTATACATGTATAACCTGTATCGAATTGCTTGTCTTCTCAATAGGAGTGGGTGAGGAGGGAAGAAGGGAGAGAACCTGGAACTCAAAGTTTTAAAAACAAATGTTAAAAAATTGTTTTTACAAGCAACCAGGAAATAAGATAAACAGGCAATGGGGTATAGAAATCCATCTTGCCCTATAAGAAAGTAAGGGGGAAGGAAGGAAAAGAAGGGGGGATGAGGGAAAGAAGAGATTGCAGAAGATTGCAGACTGGGAGAAGGGATAATCAGTATGCTTGCCATCTTGGGGTGGGGGTAGGGGAGAGATGGGGAGAAAATTTGGAACTCAAAATCTTGTGAAAATGAATGCTGAAAACTAAAAATAAATAAAGTCTGGGGGAAAAACCTCAATATAAAATAATGTTATAAGAAGAATCATTATATTAATAATACTTAATTCACCTGAAACTTGAGAGAATTTCAATTGTGGCATAATGAGGGCCTGAATTTGAGAATGAGACTTGGTCTGTCTTAATAATATTAAATAAAAGTTTCAAAGAATTTTTACATGTAAAATTTTTAATCCAGTCATGAAAATTATGTCACATTTCCCACTAATCATATTTTTATCATGATGAAAGAATGTCATAGGGTGGTCTTTCATAAACTAAATAATCTGCCAGTTATAATGATTCATGGTCTGTATTATTTGTGATTCAAATGAAAATTCAAAATGATTCCTCACTATAGTAGCATATATTACTTAATCAAAAATCACCAATAGGGTTCATCTTCTCTTACACTTGCCCTTATCGATGGGATTTGCTATGTGAGAGGAAAGGCAAGGATATAGCAGCATTAATTCAGTTTCATTTCAGTTAGGAGTCATAAGCAACCAATTGTATGACAGAATATAATAGCCAGTCTCAGAATTAACCAAGTTATTTACCAAGATGGGATAGGTCAAGAGAGTCCTACCTTCACTTCTCAAGGTGTTCTCTTGACTTTCCCAGGGCCTGACATCCACCTGTGGCAGTCCTTAGACTGCAGGAGTACATGGCATTTCCTTTGAATTACAAACCAACAACCTTATGCAAAGTCAAGGCACTCATACCTGGATTCAAGACTTAAAATAGAAGCAAATTGAAGTCCCAAGAGACTCTTTCTCAAACAGCAAAATTTCATTAATTATCACTTAGGGCTAGAAAATTTTCTTTTCATATATTAGCCTCGAAATCTCATCTAGAATAGTTCACGAATTCACAAATATCATCTATCCACAACTATCATACCTACCCCTCCCCCCCATCTGCCTTGGTCTGCAGATAAAGCCAAAGGAAGAACATCAGACCATTTCTAGAATACAATGAGATAAGACCCCCATTAGAGTTCATATAGACAAGTAAGTCACACCTGGGCACAATTTCCTTGGTGAAAACTATGGTATCAGAGGGACCCGTGGCTTTAGAACTAGGGAACAATTCAATCTTGGTCAAGGATTGAGTTGTACACAATAATAATCTTTTTCTGTATGTTTAAAGAGGGGTGCAAGTTAGCAGATGGCCACCAGTAGATATGACTTGAAAGGCAAGCTAATTAAAACTACCCAAGTTGGACAAGTGACTGTCATGCAAGTTGCCACCGGCGTGGTGTCTAGAGTAACCCACTCTTGCTTAATTAAATCTACTAACTTTTGTGTGCCAAAACAACCCCCCTTATGAACTAAAAAAGTATGCTTGAGGAGGAATGGCTTACCTTCCTGAGTTACGAAGACCCAAGAGACCTGTTTAGCCTTGTATTGCTGTTTCCACTTCTTCACCATAAATTCATACAAAGTGAAGAGTTAATTCAAAATAATAGCGTTAAAAAATACAATTACATGAGTTTCCAAATGATCCCAAATGACAGTCACATGTTATTCAAAAGTTTCATTTCTCCACTTTGTGTGGGAGAGACCCTAGTTCTTCAAAGGCCAGTGCTACAGAGTTTCATGATACCTTGTCAGCAGGGCACTGTAACAGCAATCACCCCAGCATCCCCAGGGTGGCTGCCAACACAGGTTCTTAGATCTGCTTTTCTAAAGGAAAGCAACTCAAAATGGGTTAACAATCTTGCTTTAATCAATCAAACATATACCATTTGCCTAGTTCAGGGGGAAAAGGTCAGCACCCTGAACTTCAGAGTATACAGGGGTTACAAGCAGAAGTTATAAGACAGAGAAACATTTCAGCAGACAGGCTTCCAAACCATCCAACCATTACATACATCCATACCTGCTCACAGTTAGCAGAGAGGGAAGCATCAACATCTGGGTTTTCAAAGCCAGGGGGCTCTCAATGACTGCCCAGAGTCTCATCTGGTCAAATCACACAACACTTCTCAAAGGGAGCCCCAAAACAAAGTCTCACATCAGGGATTATATAACCTTTTCCTGGGTCAGAGAATGTAACAACCCTCTTGACCCACTGTCCAATCACAAAGCATCAAGGTATGGGTGTTCCTGAAAAACAAGCCTCCCACCACAAGCTCCAGGTACACTTAAGCTAGGGCCAGGAAGATCTTAAAAATTTACATTCCTGTAACAGGCACATCCCAAGGAACCTCACAGGCAAAACTCTCCTAAGAGGATTTTACCATGGTTTTCTCCCAACAGTAAATCATCTATTTTTAATAATATTTAATTTATTATATATTATGTATAAAATAATAAAATTTAATAATAATTTTTATTTTATATAATTTAATAATATTTTCTAGGTTTTTTTTAAGAAAATATACTTTAATAATTGTGACAGTATTCAGATTGAAAAGAGGAATACACTTGTTTTTAATAGCTTCTCTTAGCCTTATATTTAAAACATCACCAATCAGGTGTTAATAATTTATTTAAATACCTTTTAAACATATCACTTCATAGAAGGTCATTTATCTTATTTCCCCTGGCATTTTCATGCTAATCATTGTACTTTATATAGTGCCTACCACAGGCTTTTTCTACATCTTGAAAGTTTTTTAAGCCTGTTTTTAGTAATGCTTTAAAATATTTCACGTATAATTTCTCAGTTTGTTAACATTCCATGCCAATTAGAAAAGGTGCCTGTAAATGGGATAGCATTTTGTTCAGTTGTGTTTTCTACAAGGTTTTATCATTACTGTGTTCATCCTTTATGCAAGCACATCCTTTAAACTATGTAAAGCATTTCACAACTGTGTGTTTCTCTCAACAACCTTGGGAGATAGGTGTAAATGTTTATTATCCCTTTCACACCTACAAGGAGTGATTAGATTCTCTGATTTACTACCATTTCAGCCCAATCACTTTTGATTATAATGACTAGTGGCAATAACTAAATTTTATTTTCCTCAAGATTCCATTATTTTTATTTGACTTACATTCAAAAAGAATTAATGGTGATATTCCCAACTTCACATTACTGCTTCTGTTTCTTTTAGTTACCCAAAGAGTCAAACCAATTCCTATAAGTTGTCTAAATTACTCATCCTTTAGCATGACTATATAAACCGCAGCAGAGAAATAATCCTTTCTCTATCAATCAATTATTAACATGCATTTTATGAAATTTATTTTGTAGTAATATTGATTGGGGAAGAAAGACATGCAACAACTATCAAAAGGCATTGCTTAAAAAAAAATTCCTAGATCTCTTTTATTTTAATGGGTTTAAGACCCTCTCCAAAATCTCCTTTTCAAAACTCTAAAAACCTTTACTTTTTTTTTTTTTTTTTGCCTTTTTGGAGGTGGGAGGGCAGGGCAATTGGGGTTAAATGACTTGCCCGAGGTCACACGGCTAGTAAGTGTGTGAAGTGTTCGAGGTCCAATTTGCACTCAGGTCCTCCTGACTCCAGGGCCAGTGCTCTATTAACTGTCCCACCTAGCCACCCCTATTATTCACTCTTAATGAAACCCTGAACAGTTTTCTCAAAGTCAACTTCCATTTTGGTGATTGACTGTGAATGGTCCTGATTCCTAATTGTCTCTTTCTTTTACAAAGTTTTGAGATTTTCCAAAACTGTAGTTTCCCTGTTAGGAATTTTATGTTGCCTCTCATCAAAGGAGGAGCTAATTTCTGTTATAAATGAATAGAGATCCTTATTACACTAATTTAACTTTGAACCCACATAAAAGAAATGTAGTTCAATAATTTAAAAATCTCAATTTCCACAAAGGCCATTAACTGCCAAGATTTCAAATTTCAGGACCCAATATATATACACACACATATATAGTAAAAGTAAATATAAAGTAAAAGAATATGTGTATATGTGTATACATATATGCACACAGTGTGCATATGTATATATAGCTATATATGTGTATAAACATATACACACATATGCTTATATATACACACATATATACATACTCTTTTACTTTATATTTACTTTTACTATATATGTATATATGTATTTGTATATATTTGACAATGATTTTAATTTGAAAGATCCTTTTATTTGAAATATAACAATTTCTTGATCTAAAATTTCTATTTTAATTAAAACAGTTTTTGATTTCATGTAGAGTTAATAGGAATTTCACTACTTAGAACTATCTGATGGAGACTGCTTTTCTGAAGGCCTCAGGGTATAACTTTTTCCCTACTTCCTTTCAAATCACTCAAAATCAAGTCCATTTTTAAAAAAGCTAACCTGCTGTAAGGTATCATTTAGTAGAGATTCCAAATCACTGTGACTTTACAAGCTTCTAACTGATAAGAATTCCTTTTATATTGTAAGTTTCCTTATTTCATCTTATAAAATGTTTTTGTCCTGAAATAATTTGCAAATTTTGCTTTTCCCTCCCAAAATTTTAGCATTTTATACTTTTATAAGTAATATACTCATTTTAATTTGATCTTTTGTAATCTGAGCACCCTTGATCATTTATGACTATGATCATTTATGACTTTTCATGCTTTTTAGACTGGCCACCCTTACTTTCAAAGCTGCTATCACTTTAAGCTGCTCAAAATGGCCTTAGTGTGGCTGTAATCAGCGTTAATAGCATGAAAGCTACTAAGGACCTTTCTCTCCTTTTCAAGGATTACAGGGCTCCACCACCAACCCCCACTCTCTGCAACTGGAATCATAGTGCCCTGGTCCTCCAGTCACAGGTGGGAGCAGCTAGGTGGCACAGTGAATAGAGTATCGGCCCTGAAGTCAGGAGGACCTGAGTTCAAATCCTGCCTCAGACACTTAACACACACACACCACACCAAAAAACTAGCCGTGTGACCTTGGGCAAGTCACTTAACCCCAATTGCCCTCCAAAAAGCAAAACAAACAAGCAAACAAACAAACAAAAAACAACACAGACTTCCAGAAGCATTGTTCTTTCCTCTTTTTATGTAAAACTAAGCTATTCCCTATATTTTTAGGGTTTGGGAAATAGGGGTCACTGTTCTGAAAAATTCTGAAAAAATCTGTTAACCTTTATAAGAGGCTTCTGGAAGTCTAGTCTCAGAGACTTGGTGTTCAGACTCATAAGACTAAGAGATCCCCAAGGAAGCCCTAACAGTTGGTACCTTCTATTAGGAGTACATGTACTTAATTAATTCCTATATCTTTTTTTACATTCTGGTTTATTTCTACCTTCAATTAATTCTTTTTCTAATTTACTATAGCCATATTTATACAATTTGAATTTATTTTCACTAACCAAATGATTTCAACATAAGTTTTACTGTGTTTAAATTTACCTAAACAATTGATTTAAACTGCAGTAGTATTATTAAACTTCATTCACCTTCAGTTGCTTTCTGATTTCAAAACAAGTTTTCTTTTTCTGGGAGCACTTTAGGAATCACCTTCAATCCAGAGTCCCACTCAGGACTTGCTTAGTGCTCTCAGACTGATTGTTTAAAAGAAATAAACAACAGAAAGGTAAATGAACTCCAATTTTATACGCTTCTGTCTTTTCTAAAGATGGTCTAAGATTTCCTTGTGCCTTCTAATAATAAAAATTCCTTCCTACAATAAACTTATTCCAACTCTAAGTATTCCTTTATTTTACACAAAAATTAAAACCAATTTCATAGATATATACCCCAAAACTTGAGACTTAAAGATTGAGCAGCTGAAACTTCTTAGGCTTAGTGAATGAAATTATGTCAGTTCACTAGGGTTTTATTCTAAATTCACCTAAGCAATACCCTAAGTTTTTCTTATTTAGACACTTCCCTGAATTCCTGTTTCATTGAATCTCTCTTGAACATACCTCAGAACTAATAAATTCTTAAAATGCCAGCTTCAGTTTTAAATCAATCCCTAGGCATTTTAAAGGTCCCATTAAGGAATAACTGATCTGTGAATTTTTTGTTTGTTTGTTTTCATTCAACTCTACAGAGTTTGGTAGTACCCCCATAAGCTCATCAAAATATTTTGTAAAACATATAAATTATAATTTAGAAATAAAAGAAATTTGATTATTCCTTTTTCACAAATTTGGTTTCCAATCATTTTTTGTATCTTAGTTTTCAATTAATCTCTATATCTGTCTTTCATTTCAACAATGTCCAACATGACCAGTGTTGTAAACAAAAAAAGAGAGATTTTTCCTCTTTTAAGGTTTTTTTTAAAGTTTATTTTTTTCAGCCTGTTTCTTTTGGTTGGTCACACCAAAGGAAAAGGCATAGGTAAAACACCTGTTTGCTATGGGTTAGCACAAAGCACAAATAGCACAGACAAAACAGACACTTATTTCTCATTCTCTTAAAAATTTTCCTAATTGTATAAGATCCCTTTCCATCTGAAATAAGGAACCCACTATTCTTTTTTTTTTTTTTTGCCTTTTGGAGGGCAATTGGGGTTAAGTAACTTGCCCAAGGTTACACGGCTAGTTTTTTTTGTGTGGGTGTTAAGTGTCTGAGGCCAGAACCAAACTCAGGTCTTCCTGACTCCAGGGCCAGTGCTTTACTCACTGTGCCACTGAGCCGCCTAAAAAACCCAATGATTGTTTTTTTGCTTTTTTTTTTTTTTGCAGGGGCAATTGGGGTTAAGTGACTTGCCCAAGGTCACGTGGCTAGTAAGTGTTAAGTGTGTGGGGCCACATTTGAACTCAGGTCCTCCTGACTCCAGGGCCTGTACTCTATTAACTGTGCCACCTAGCTGCCCCAAGAGGAACCCACTATTCTTATACCTGGTTTCATAATTTACAAAGCAGACATACACAGAACATATAACAAGCCACAATGTTAGTTTTTCTCTAGATTTTGAAGTCAAGATCTTGCCTGTCAGGGTGGTTAGGTGGCACAGTGAATAGAATACCAACCCTGGAGTGAGGAGGACCTGAATTCAAATATGACCTCAGACACTTAACACAAAAAAACTAGCCATGTGACCTTGGGCAAGTCACTTAACTCCAATTGCCCTACCTTCCCCTTCCAAAAAAAAAAGATCTTACCTGTCTTCTCTATTCAGTATAGAACTTATGACCATCTTGTGACTGGGGTCCTGCTGTCAGCCTAAGATAATTATTCTATTTCTTAATTATGTTAATGCTTTTAGAATCTTATCTGAAAAATGTAATTTAATAATAATACAAAGTTGCTTTAGTCTAATTTGCCCATTGAATTTACGCATTTAAAATGCAGTTTGTATTTAGAACAAGTCCCTAATAGATAGAAGAGCTAGGAAATAGATTGTCTTGTGACAATCACAGGGGGGTCTCTCTTAGTCATTGCTGGCAAGATTCTTGCCACAGTCCTCCTTAATAGGCTGATCCTTAACCTGGAAGATGATCATCTACCCTCAGGTGAGCCAGTGTGGCCTCAGGAAAGGCCCGAGGAATAGTCTATATGGTGTTTGCTGCCCAACAACTCCAGGAGAAATGCCAGGAGCAGAACAGAGGGCTGTACACATTTGTAGATATGACCAAGGCCTTTGATACTGTTAGTTGTGAGGGCTTATGGAAAATTATGTCAAAATTTGGTTGCCCAGTTCATCAGCATTGTGCATCAATTTCATTGACGGCATGCTTGTCTGGGTTCTAGGTAATGGACAATGCTCTCGTGCCTTCCCAGTCACCAATGGAGTGAAATAAGTCTGTGCACCTGCCCTCATACTTTTTAGCATGATGTTCTCACCCATGTTATCAAATGCTTTCAATGAGGATGAGCACAGTATCAAGTATCAAGGTCAGCTACCGCACTGATGGTGAATTCTTCAATTTGAAAAGGCTACAAGCCAAGACCAAAGTGGAGGGAGTATTAGTGCATGATTGTCTGTTTGCAGATGATTGTGGACTCAATGCAACCTTTGAAGCTGAGATGCAACAAGTATGGATCAATTCTCTGCTGCTTGTGCTAATTTTGGCCTAACAGTTAACACCAAGAAAACACAGGGGCTCCATCAGCCATCACCACAGCATCCACATGTGGATCCACTGATTACAGCAAATGGAGAAGTTTTGAATGCTGTGGATAAGTTCACTTACCTTGGTAGTGTACTTTCCAGGGATATATACATTGATAATGAGGTTGAACACATTGCCAGAGCTAACTCAGTGTTTGGGAGACTCCGAAAGAAGGTATGGGAGAGAAGTGGTATTAGACTGACTACCAAACTGAAGGACTACAGAGCCATTGTGCTGATCTCATTGTTGGATGCCTGGACAGTATGCCAGCGCCAAGCCAGGAAACTGAATTGCATTCATTTGAATTGTCTTAGGAAGATTCTGAAGATCACTTGGCAGGGTAAGGTATCAGACACTGAGGTCCTTACTCAGTCTAAACTGCCAAGCATTCAAACTCTGCTTCAGAGAACGCATCTTCAGTGGGCTGGCCATGTTGTTTGAATGTAAAACATACACTTGCCAAAAAGACTGTTTTATGGAGAACTCACAGAGGGCAAGCATTCACATGGTGGTCAGGAGAAGCTATATAAGGACACTCTCAAGGTCTCTCTCAAGAACTTTGGAATTGATTGTGTGACATGGGAGACCCTGGCACAGGATTGCTCAGCATGGTGCACCCACATCAGACAAGGTTCTGTGCTCTATGAGCAAAGCAGAATTGAAGCAGCTCAAAGGAAACACAGGATGTGCAAATTTGGAGATTCCACCCCAAATATTCACACGGACTATTTATGCCTGACCGGTGGTAGAGCATTCAGAGATTGTATTGGTCTGATCAGCCACAGTTGGACACACGGAAACTTAACTTTAGCATAGTGATGTTGTTTTGGTCGTCTTTGAGAATGAAGTACTTAAGAACAAGTACTTAAAGTTCCATTCCTCTAAACTTTTTGCCAAACTATAATCACAGGAAGAAAAACAGTGATAAAGGATTTAGCAATATCAATAATTCATTTGTTCGAAAATGATTTGGGAGATTATTCAGTAAGATCCTTTAACTTTCTAAGTAATCAAAAGTTCCAAGCTTTGGCCAAAACAATTCCTTAAACTCTTTGTATTCTCAAACCAAACTTAATAGTTCTTTCTTTAGTCATCCCCAGATAGGGAGTCCACCCTTGTCCCATAGGATGCATTTATCCTTATGCCTTGACCTCTTCTCTCCTGGAGCTGTCCCCAACCAGGAGTGTCACTCCTCAGAGGAACTTCTCCTGAGAGAGTTGGAGGTACCTGTCTTTTGGGTTATTCTGAGAAGCTCCCCACTAAAGACACTACAGATGGCCCTTCTTTGATTATGAATCAAAGGAGGCAACCTTCTTACAGCTAACACTGTAATATTTAAGGATTTGTTTTAGCAATTTCTCCAATACTTCCAATTCTTAATTTCTAGGCTTAACCTCTAAGGGTCCTAAGACTAGTTAACTGGGGCATAAAGGTCCTTTATTAGTGAATATTCAGCAAAATTTATACCTACTTTTTTTTAACTTCCTGAAAATTTCACTCTGATTGTCAGTGACTGACCTATTCCTAAACAAATATAAGTGATAATAACCTTACTTACTAAGTAAAAGGGAGTCTTTTCCTTTCCCCATCTTGGTAAAACTAAAATGAGCTTTCTCAGGTCAGAAGAGGTTGGGATTGTTTCCAGGGTGGTCACATACCTAGACAATTTACCTTTGAGATGAGAAATCTCTCCCTTAAGGCTATCGAGTCTGGCCTGAATTACTGCTCTCTCAAGGTGGTATCAGAACTCCCCCAAGTCCTGGAAATGGTTATAAGGTCCTCTTGGTGGGTTCCTTGACTGTTGTGAATCAAGCCACTGAAAGTTCCCCCTCAACCAATTTAAGAGATTTCTCTACTAATACCAAAAATTATGTAATTACTCCTTGATAAAAGAACTTAAAGGCAATGAATCTCTTTTAACCTTGCCAACAGGAAGTTTTAAAAATAGCTAGATGGCTTGCTGGCTGAAAATGAGAAACTAGCAATTCTACTGCTGAATCTCCCTAGTCTTAACATAATGAAAGTAAAGAAAATGGAGGGGAAAAAAAGTAGCCTATGTATAGAAAGTTAAAATTATGGCTATATAACTTTTTATGAAAATAGAATTTGAGTACTTCAGAGGTTATAAATTTAGACAGATTAGTCAAAATTCAAACAGTCCTTCTTAGCCCAATCGGGACCCTTCTTAAAGAAAAGGAATTTAGGGTAAATCTAAGTAGGTTTAGCAATCTTGAAGAGACTTACCTCTGTCTCAGAGAATTTGGGTGCAGACATCAAGGGGAGTTCAACCTTTCAGGGCTGGTGTCTGCAGGAGAGCCATCAGCAAAAATTGGACACAGCATGCATTTTCTTTTTGGGTCCCTTGCAGGAGCCACCAGACACCCTAAGGAGCATGAGGTCCATGAATGCCCAATCCACAATAAAAGAGACTGAGGCAGAGCCAGTGGCACTTTATTAAAGGGTTCGTGGTCCCCTTTAATGAAGTGGGCATCAGAGCTTCTTCACAATCTGAAATGCCCCCTTCTTGCAGAACCTTGTTTTTATAGAGTTTAATACTCAAATATGCAAAAGAGTAATGGTAAAATACAGAATCTCATTGGTTGATGGACTTTGTTCTTGAGGACCAAAAATGACACGTAGGTCATAGGTTGGGTGAAGCACTGGGCATCTCCACTGTCATCTCCTGCTCATACTGGACAAGAGATAATGGTCTGGAGATACAAAATAAGTTGGGGGACTTTCCAAAGCATTAAGGCATCCAACCCATGCTGGGTTTAGACATGGAATTTGAGTAAAACAGGATGGAACTATATTAGCCTTCTTGTCGTTGTGCAAGAGAGCCTCATAATTTAGTAAACAAATAGTGAATGTTACATTAAAGTTTGAGGCCCACTATAAGAATCTATCTATACTCATATGATTTATGTAGAATATCAAATTGATTAATACTGATGGGAATAGAGTAGGGGTCCAAATTAATTATTTCTCACATCCATATATTCATAAATATTCATCCATTTAAGTCACATTATTAGTTTTTTTGGCATGTCACTAGGCAAAACTATTTCTAATAACTACCTCATTTTTTTGGTGAATTTTCCCTTTTGATTTATGATTTTGGGTTTCCCCTGTCAATTTGAAAGTCTGGTTAAAGGAGATAAATAGGGTAGATGATATATAAATTCATATGTTTATTCCCTTAAAGTTAGCCAAATACATAACTGTATAGAGCCAGATAAAATCTGATTACCTAACAAAAGAAATGAGAAAACAAATACATTTTAGAACAATCCCAACTCAGGGTTTCTATGTCACTCAAATTTATGATCTCCATCTATGTTTAACCATATTATGAGAAAGAAATTTTCTTAATTGCATAGGTGGTAAATACAATAAGATAAGAGAGTTGACAGAGTGTTGATTAACATTATGACCCAGGATATCTGTGTTTTCTTAACCATTAACATGCCATAACATAGTATAATGTCCAAAAAATAAAAATATTAAGATAGGTACCATTATTCAAGATAGTATCTTGGGTTAAGGGTCTCATCCTTAATGGTTATAAACTGAGGGAAAATGCTCTTAAATCAGCGCCATCTGGCTTTATTGACATAGGAAGAGGTATTCTCTGAGTTTACTTTAGAGAACAAAGAAGCTGTTGGGTCCTGCCCTTCTTCTGGTTGATTAGTTCTGTCCCTTGCTCTTATTAAGGTCTAAAAAACAGTGTTAAATGATTATCACCCATGTGGGGTACAGAGACCCTAACTACTCCAAAAATGACTATTCGGACATGTCTCAAAATGAAAGCAGGAAGTTTTATTGAATCTCAGGAGAAACCAGTGGTCCCGTCACTGGGAAGTCCAGAGAGAGGAGGCTACCTTACAGAAACTAAAGCTGGGTTATATAGCCGAAAACTAGTGAAAACTGAACCCTCCCCTTCATCATGTAATCTTTTAAATTGATTGGTTGTTCTGTTAGCATTCCCTTATTTGGCAGGTGCTGTGACAAGGGGATTTCCGGAGTTTCATTTTTTCCCTCCCCAGGTCACCTAACTTCTGAGGCCTATTTATTTATCAATTCAATGGGTCTTTTGATTTCACTTTCATTAATCTCTTCTTTTATTTTAAGAATTTTTACTTTGGAGTTTTTAAATGTTGGGGTTTTTTATTTGTTGCTTTTCTGGTAGTTTTTTTTTTTAAGTTGCATGCCCAATTCATTGATCTGGTTTTTTTTTTCTTTTTTTGGTTGGTAAATGTGATGTACATTATATAAAATATAAATTTTCCCTTCAGGACTTTGAGGATCCTTTGAGATCATCCCCAGGTTAGAGGCCAGTTCTCTCTGGTTGACCAAGGCAAATTACTGCTAAACACTCAGGACTGGAGAAGTGGGTGGAGCTATAGGAACAATAGATTTTTGGTCAGTAGGGAATTTTGGATCAAAAATGACAGTTGGTCCTTGAGTGCCTCCCTTGCCTGGGGAGGAATTTATGATCTGGGTTTGGGGCAAGGTTTCTCTTCCTACCCCTCAAACCACCAAGCCTTAGTTAAGTCCAGAGCCAGGATTGGTATTTAAATTAGTTCTGGCTTTAATAAAAGGAAACTTCCCTTTAAAAGTCTTTGCTATTGTTTCCGGCTCCAGGCTTTCTTAGAATATCGGGAACCTAGAAGAGACAGGTAAGGTGGTGTAGACATTTTGTGGCTAAGGGAATTGGAAAGGCTGGGGACAGATAGAATAGGTGGGACAGGCTTTCTCTCCCCTCTCTATGTTTCTCTTCTTGGGCAAGCTCATTTGCCTCCACTCTAACGGCTCTTAAACCTTTGTCTCTCTGTCTGAGCCCCTCTCTCATCCCCTTGCATTCCTCTCTTCCTACTTGGCTCTCCTACTCTTCCCCTAAACCCTAGCCTTCTTGTCTTTTCTCTCCTTATCCACCACCTCAGACTTTCAGTTTAAATCAGCTCCTCAAATCATTCTCTTTCACAGACTTTTGAAGGCTGCCTTGATTTCTTGCTCAGAAAGATGAATTTGTGGTTTTCTCCTTTTTGTAGGGCATCATACAAATTCCTTTGCCTGGAACTCTAGACTGTGCAGCAATCTGGCTCTAGTAAACATTTCCCCAGCCATTTAAGCTGAGGGACTGTTCCCTAATCTCTCCTCCTGCACCTTTAGGTCTCTCTTTCAGGCTTTTTGTTATTATTCAGTTATGTCTGACTCTTTCTGACCCCATTTGGGGTTTTCTTGGCAACGATACTAGAATGGTTTGCCATTTCCTTCTCCAGCTAATTTTACAGAGGAGGAACTAAGGCAGACAGGGTTAATTGATTTGCCTAGGGTCACACTGTCTGAGGTAGGATTTGAACTCTGAAAGATGAGTCTTCTTGACTTAAAAGTCTGTCACTCTAGCCACTGAGCTACCTAGCTGCCCTCCCTTTTCCCTGGTCCATCCTTCCCTCACCCTAAAATCCTTATCTTCCTGCTATCTTTCTCAGGTGTTAGCTCCCCAAGGATTGAAAGTGATTTCTTGATTCCTTCTATATCTAAAAGGACTTTGCTTGGGTCTCTTCCTTGGTATTATTTAATGTTCTCTTGTAATAATATGATTGGCATACTTTTACTTAGCTCATTAATAATTATAACATCCAGCCTTTATATTTCACATTAAGGGATCCATTTGATGCCCACTCACATCAGTCTCATGGGGTAGGTGCTATTATAATCCCTATTTTACAGATGAATACACTTGTTAAGAAAGGTTAAATGATTTGCTAGTATTAAGTGTATGAGATTGGATTTGCAGGCAGATCTATCCACTGTAATACTTAGCTACTTCTATTAGACTAAGCTGTTTTAGGGCAAAGATTATAGTTTTTCAGCTTTATATCCTCAGCCAGAAGCATAGGTCCCCCAAGGCAGGTATTTAATAAGTGATTTTGGAATTAAATTTAATTCCTAATCTCATCACCCCATCAGCTTCCCCTCTCTTTGATGTAGTGAGGGGACATAGGGAAAAGAGAATAAGAATTTGTATATTGCCTAATATGTTACAGACACTTTACAAAATGTTTCATTTGATCCTTATAACAACCTTTGTACCTAGTTGTTAGTAGGCACTACTGTTTCCCATTTTACAGTTGAGGAAACAAGAGGGAGAAAGAGGTTTGGATCACATGCCTAATAATAGTATGAGGGTCTTCCTGATTAAAGACCCAGAGAGCTATCCAGTGTACCACACAGTTGTTTTATAGTCAAAGTTTAGGACATAAAATATAGAAAATAAGAGCAGGACAGAGTGTTGGAGCATAGAGTATGGAATTCCAGAGTTAAAAAAAGATATTAGAGACCATAAGTAGATAAGCACTGGCCTAGCTTGGGTTTGAGAACTCTGTCTTCTTTCCTTCCAGGGGAGGGCTGTACATCTTAATCTTTAGTTGCTTTGTCCCCTTAGCTCCCTACCACAGATTGTTAGAAACCAGTGCAGTGATCAAGGAGGGACTCTAAGGAGTGCTTGGGGTGAAGGGGCAGGGGTGGGGTGGTAGATCTGAGGAAAAAGCTCAGGGAAGGGAGGGGGGCTCTGGGAGATAAAATGGGGGAGCCCCTGCTGGAGGAAGGAGCTCCGTTTCTGATCCCCAATCTACCTTTCTTCTGGACATTACTAGCCATAAGACTCTCACCCTTTCCTGGTAGATCCCCATGCCAATTTGGAACAGTTTCCCTCAGGGAAATTGAAGCCTTTAGAGCTGGGGGTGGGGATAAGGAGGAGGAAAATCTCAAATTATACTTTTCCCAAGAGAGGCAGTGACATGCAGAGGGGGGAAAACTGACTCAGGTGGTTCAGGTTGTATTCCCATTTTTTTACTTGCTGTGTGACCTTGGGGAAGTCCTTTCCCCTCTTTGGCCTTCAGTTGCTTTAACTGTAGAATAAATGGATTGAACAAGATAATCTCTGAGGGCGTTTCTAGTTCTAATACTATACCTTCTTCAAGCTTCTCCTGCTCTTACATTAAACATTCTGAGGTACCTCTCAGTTCTCAATAGACCTATGGCTGTGTATTCAACCACAGTGCATCCTAGAGATGGAGTTAGAACCTAGGGTAGAGGATTTCTGGCACTTGTGGTTTACCCTCTATCCCAGAAGGCAATTTTGTTAGGTGTCTGTGCTGAAAGTGGGTCCAAATTTCTGGTTCAAGTAATGGTTGTGCCTGAGGATGAGGGTGGGGCAGACAGAATCCCTCTTGCTTGGGAAAAAAAGGGAGAAAAATCATGATTTTCTCTTCTTTCCTCCCTCTTCTCATAGTGGAAGGGCACTAGATCCTTTCCCCTTGATAAGGTGTCCAGAGGAGCAGAAAGTTTTGGTCAAAGGTCAGAGATACCCCTTTCAGGAAGACTCAAGTATCTAGGCTTCCTGCCCCACCCCACTCCAGATTCTGCTTTTTCCTCTCCTCCCTACCCTCTCCCATTCCCTTTTTTCCCCCTTAGCTAATTCCCTCCCCTACCCATCCCAATCACCTGAGACTCCTTCCCAAACTATGAGATTTTAACTTGGGACTTAAAAAAATGTTGATAACTATTTCAAAATAACTGATTTTTTTTAGTAATCCTATATATTTGATTTTATGACCAAAAAGGTCTGTGACTCTAAGGTTCAGACCTTAACTTTAGATAGATCCTAGATCCTCCCCACCCCCACCTCTAGTCCCCCTACCCATCATTGTGGGTACCTTTAGCCATGACTTTCCCTCCTCCTCCTTGTGTCACCCCCTCCTCTGCTTCCTGGTCCCATCCTCCCTCAGCCTCTAACTTCCTGTTTCCTTGGGCTCCAGGCCCCAGAGATGATGCCTCAACCAGGATGGGGATTGCTGTTCCTGAGCCTCATGGCCATGGCCCATGGGGTTCGGAAGGGTCATGATCTGCTCAATGTCTGCATGGATGCTAAACACCACAAGGCAGAGCCTGGTCCAGAAGATGGCCTTCATCAGCAGGTAACAGGCAGGGAGCAAACCTCCTGGGCCTAGGGGGACCACAGTGTGGAATTCTGAATGGGAGACCAGGCTGAGGTGTGGGCAAGAGGGAATTGCACTGCACATCCCTGGTTTAGGGACAAGAGTGTTCCTTATAATAGTTCTCTACTTGGGGGCAGCTAGATGGTGCAGTGAATAGAGCACCAGCCCTGGAGTCAGGAGGACCGGAGATCAAATCCGGCCTCAGACATTTAACACAAAACCTAGCCATGTGACCTTGGGCAAGTCACTTAACCCCAACTGCCCTCCAAAAAGCAAAAAAAAAAAAAAATTGATAATAGTTCCTTACTGTCAATTTGACAGTTAACAAAGTTTGTTCACAGCAGCAACATCCACCCAAGGAGGGAAGATAGTACATTTAGCAGATGAGGAAACTGAGGCTCAAGAGAGATGGAATGATAGGTTCAGAGTCAGATGGCTGGTAAGTATCATGCCGTGACTAATCTACATCTTAGGCAAACATTTCAGACCATGGATGTTTCATAGAATCCTAGGGGGTCAGCACTAGGAGTGATTTTCCCACCATTGCATTCAACAAATACTGTGAAGGCCCATGGTCTTGGGACTTAGAATATTGGGGGAAGATGTGACACATTGCCTGTTCAGAGCTTACCCTCAAAAGGAGAGAAAAGAGATAGGTAAATGAGTAAGTTAGGAAGAGGAGGAAGATAAGGGCAGGGGGAAACTCAGAGAAAGTACAATGAGAAATTTGAGGAGAAAGAAGATTTATATTTCTTTTTACCTGACAGTTTTTTAAATTAAATCTCATTTTTTAAAAATAAACAAAAGTGTATTTTGTCTCCACAATCCCACTGCTGGGAAAACAGCAAAAAGTCCAAAGTTCTCATAAGAAATATGAGTAATCAAGCAAAATACTCCTGTATTGGCCTTGTCTAGAAAAAATGTTTATTCTGCCGCCTTAGTCCTTCATTAGTTCTCTATAATTTGTGATTGCTATGTTCTAGGTGTCTAGGGTACAAAGAGAAAGCAAGATAATTCCTCCTCTCAAGTCTTAAGGTTGGTTGGTTGGTTGTTCTTAGTGCATGAAGACCAAAAGGACATCTCTATGTTGGGGTCAAGGTACAGGGTTTCTGACTGTGGCTGGTCAGACCAGTAGGAGCTCAGAAGGCCATACCACAGGTCAGGTACAGAGGGGACATGTATCCTATACAAGATACAAGAAGCATGTATTCTATGTGTAAACAGAGAGCAGCCGCAGCAACAACAATTAAAAGAAATTTGAAGAGGGAAAGAACATAGGAATGTCAAGGATAGGATAGCTACCCATTGGCTTGAATTTTTCAGGCCACCTTGGGTCAGAGTAGATTATGTCCAATGGCTCTGCCTTTGGGAGAGACAACATAATGTAATGGCTGAGGTCCTGGCCTCCTAGTCCTAAGGCTTGTGTTTGCTTCAGGTAGTGGCATTATAGATGGAAGGTTGGGTCAGTTATTCACCTCTCTAGATCTCCATTGTTGTGTGGAAAGCATTTGGTAAACCTTAAAGTGCTTTAGAAATAGGAGTTTCTGGCCAGCTCCTCAGCCCTCTTTGCCTTCCCTTCCCTCCAGTGTAGCCCATGGAAGAAAAATGCCTGCTGCACTGTAAACACAAACCATGGCGCCCACGAAGATACCTCTTACCTGTACCGGTTCAACTATAACCACTGTGGAAAGATGACCCCAGCCTGCAAACGCCATTTTATCCAGGACACTTGTCTCTATGAGTGCTCTCCCAACTTAGGACCCTGGATCCAGCCGGTTGGTAAATGAAGGGGAAACAAGATTTCTGCCCTTATCCATTAACACCCCTCTCTGCCTTCCCCTAGATAATATTCCACCTACATATTAAGTGAAAAGCACAGCTACTATGCTCAGAGAGATGTGCTAATGTTAAGAGGTTGAAAACTGATGTCCTCTGTCCCCAACCAAGGTGTCCTCAAGCTGGCGGAGGGAACGTATCCTGAATGTTCCCCTGTGCAGGGAGGACTGTAACCAGTGGTGGGAGGACTGCCAATCCTCATATACCTGCAAAGAGAACTGGCACAAAGGCTGGAACTGGACTTCAGGTGAGGCTCAGGCTACCCCTGAGGCTAGAGGGAGAGAGGGCCAGCGGCAAAGGGGAGGTGGGGAGGGTGCCTAGGGTAAGAGAGTGTAGACTGTACCTCCCTGCCTTTGCAGTGGGGAAGGGAGGTATGGGCTATGACTGTGGAACACTGCACATAAGGTCTTTTTGATGAATTGGTTAGTTCTGCAGAACTTTTGCACCCCGCCCCATTCAATTTTTTTTTCTTTTAATCTATGGCTCTTGGATGAGGGAGGAGTTTAAGAGATTTGGGGAAATGTGGTTGATATAAAAACAAGGTAAAGTAGAGGGTTAGGGTTAGAGTATGCAAAGTTGGGGCTAAAGGAACCCGGGGGAAAGCTTGAGTCGCAGGTTAGGGATTGGGATTTGCCATTAAATATAGGAACTTCAAAACATTTTGAGTAGAGAGGTAGGTAAGTGGGGACCTGGGGGAAGGACCAGAGGGTAGACAGAAGGCTGGCTACAATTTGGGCTTGAGCATCTGGGTTGAGGGACTGAGTGCATGGGATATGACAGCTGGGATGGGAGAGGCTGTAGACATTTAAGAGCTAGGGATCTGTGGCTCAGGATGAGGGCTGGGATCCAGAGTTGGTCATGTGGAGAAGGGAGCAGGAGAAGGCTGGAAGTTGGGGTGGAAGGCTGGTGGGGAGGTGGATACAGGGTTATGTGGGAGTCCAAAGGAATCAGGCTGATACTCTTCATTTCCATTCCACAGGGATTA
>NW_027187296.1:7117209-7183731 GCF_028583685.1 Petaurus breviceps papuanus | reverse complement strand
TAGCAGGGCTTCATGACTTGATCATGGTTCCTGCAGGTGCTTTGTCTGAGCTCATTGACCACCTAGGGCTGGTTTGAGCCAATTCTCTGATTTAGCTGCAGCAGAGTTCATCTAGAGGGTGAGGGCAAAGGATTGTTGTTATGCTCAGGGCACAGCTTGCTTGCTGGGCCTTAGCTCTGGGAAACAGGGTGTCTTCTAATAGTAAAAAGAGAGGGGTGATCTTGGCATAGAGATCCTGACATTTCCCTCTTTAGACCAAAGAAAGGAGGGTCTAAAAGAAATTCCCACTCTGGCCAAGAAAGCAGAGACAGGTATGAAACAAGATGCCAGGAGAGATCAGCTGGGCCAAGAGGAGATGTTGAATTGAGGGACAGCTGTGGGTTTAGGTTGGTAAGCATGTGAGTCTAGGTAGCAAGACCAACAATTTGTTAGTCCCTCCCCCTTAGCAATGATGGAGGATAAAGAATGGCATTTTTATCCCAGGAGGTTGGTTCTTTGAGGGAAACTATCAGGGAAGTGCATACTAGGTGTCTTCCAGAAACTCCCCAAAGGGCTAAAAGAATAAGTAGATAAAACAATAATAGGTCTTGGTTAGCCATTGTCTATTACAAGCAGAAAAAAGGAGGGGGAAACCAAGAATGTCAACTTGGGAGGGGGAGAAAATGTCAACACATGCTTACATCAAGGCTTTGGTGGTTGGACACATAACACCAGGAAAAAACTAGGACTCAGCCCTTGTTTGGAATCTTGGGACAGCTTTCTCATCTGGATGTCTGTACCAGAAGAGCCTTGAGGTCCCTGGACACTTCTGCCATCCACACAAGAGCAGGGGCTTTCTTCATATGATCCAGGAGTCCACATGCACAAATCTGGCAGCTGTGGGAGTAGTCAGAAGGACCTGGCAGGGGCCCTTAGATTGAGGGGGTGGAATGAAGAGGTGCAATTTCCTGAGTTCAGAAAAGGAGGTGTAACTCTCCCCAGATGTCTATAACATGAAAACAATCACTGATTGATCAGTACAAGTCTAGTTTTCAGGTAAGACATTATGGGTTCTTGGAGATATACAATTGTTAGCAAAGTCCTTATATCAATCTTTGGATCTGAGTTTCTGGTCAGCATAACCTAGGTCCTTGTTTAAGGGGCTTTAAACAGCAAATACAGTTCAATTTTAGAACAAACTCCTTAGAGGGCTTACAATGTACTAGTTACACTTCACTGCTTGGTTCTTTGTCTAGACTTAACCAAATGTATCAAGGCTTAGCTTCAATGCCTTGGGTCTCCTTTGTCCTAGAGCAGAATACAGAAAGATTTTGACTTATAACCTCTGTGAACTATTTGGTTTTATTTTATTCTATTTTTCAGAGTTGACAGTTGGCATAAAGCTTTTGCTATAACTTCTGTGGCCCTTTGGCAATTTATTTTCAGAATTTGACAGGTTATATCTTGATATTTACCATATTAGAAATTAAAACACATTTAAAAATGCTTATCGGTTTAGTGAAAAGTCATCCCCTATATGTTAACACAAATAGCATTTTAATGAAAATGTTCCAAAAAATTTAGAAGTTATTGTTTTACATATTTTTGCAAATCTCTTTTAAGGTCTGACTAAATAGAAAGCTGGATTTTCATCTTGTACAATCAATTTGTTGAAGTAGGTGAAGAAAATTCAGTCTCTGGAAGACAAAGTAGTTGGAAAAGGGAAGAGTATTTGAGCAGTAGTATCTCAGTATCACGAAAATAGTTTTGATTTCAAGGACTCCTTCAAAGGGTCTCAGGGTCCTCTAACTACACTGAGCAAAACACTGATTTAGTCCAATCCCATCACTTAATATAAAAGGAAACTTAGAGGAAAGAAGTCATACAAATAGTGAGAAGTAGGGCTTAGGATATGAACCTGGATACAAAGTCTCCTGCCTTCCTAAGCATCTCCCCCCTCCTCCCTCTCCCCTTTGAGGATTAGATAGTCTGGCTCCCACAGGGCAAGCCTAATGCCCTGTTTCCTAATTTCTAAAGTGAAACTCCTTCTAAAACAAAGTGGTTGTTGGGGAAGGCGGGAGGCAGGAGGCCTTCAGTGTAAAAGTAGGACAGATTTTAATAAGTTATGCAGCTTTCTGTTCTCTCTTGCCCTAGAGCACACAAAGGTGTGTGGTAGGTGGAGTGTAAAGGAGATTGGGGGTGGCTCCACAACTCCCCGTTTTTGTCCAGCCCTAGGAGACGTCCAGGGGGACGGACCAGGAAGTTACCATCCCATAGAGTGGGCCTCGGGCAATACATTTTTTGGCCAGGATCTGCCAGCAACTGCTCTGGCGCAGTGTCTTGGATCCAGAAAATAGACTTGAACGGACTGGGAGTGGGGGGTTGGGGACAAAGGAAGCGAAGATGGAGAGAACAGGACGGGAGAGATGGGCAGGGGGAAAGAAGGTTAGAGCGAGACAAGGGGCGATGGAGGGAGCTAGGGAAGGATGGGACAAGTAAGACGGAAGAAGAGGGGTGGGCAGAGACGGAGAAGTGGGGAGGGATGGAGTAAGAAGGGGCGTAAGTAGGAGGACGAATAGCTGGTATGAGAAAGCTCGATTTCCCGGGCTCTGGGCTGAATGTACAAGGAGGCGGGAGGGAAGCTGGAGGCGGGGAGAGGCAGAGGAGAGGGGCGGGTCGGAAGGCTGCGGGTCTGGGACCTGGGGCGGAGGAGGGCTGGCTGACCATCTTAAGTCGACTGGCAGCCCTGGCCTGGCCCTACGTTCCCGAGGGAAGAGGGTGTCTGAGTGTATTCCCAGGTGGGCTAAGAGCTCCTGGAGCCCAGGCAGGCCCTCCTAGGGAGAACGGGGTTGGTTTTATAACTTTAGCCTTTTTCGGGAAGAGGAAGGAGTTTCCCTTAACTGTGTCTGCGAGACTGGGGCCCCTTTCCCAGGCCCGGGAGAGGCCTCGGGGGCTCCGGGTGGCGGCGGAAGAGAACTGGGAAAGTGCGAGGGGGAGGGGAGACTCCACTCTCTGGAGGGCTCTGGAGATCCCGAGAGGAAGCTGCGCTGCGGCTTATTGGGAGTGTGGGGGCTTCAGGGCTGTATCCCCAGGGACGTCAGGAGCTGGTGACAAGGATTCATTCCTGTGTTGGGGTTAACGCTAAAAGGTGTTTGGTGCTCGAGTGATTTTGGAGGGTGTTGGGTTGTACTGAAGGCTCCCGGATTTGTTGGGAAAGTCCATGAACAATGTTTAGGGGTTCCTCACAGTGCTGAAAGGTTCTTTTGAGAAAGAAAACTGTGAGTGTTTGGAGGCTGAGAGGCACAGCGGAATTGTAGGTTTTGGGGGAGGGGAACTTCTTGGATATGTTTGGTGGTGATCCGTGGGGGCTTTGGGGAATTCCGAATGGTAGTCTGAGGTGTGTGTACCCCAGGGAATGTGTGCTTCAGGGAGGCCCACTGAGCAGAATTTGGGGATCCTGGGGTGTCTAGAGAGTACTGGGGACCCAAGGGTGTCTTTTGTGGGTTCCTGAATAGCACTTGGGAGATAAGGGGCAGTGCTCCGTGGATTTGCGGGGGCGTCTGGGGATCTGAGGTGGGAAGTGCGGGGGCTGTGAATGTATTTCTGGGGAGCCCCAGGGATTCTTCGGTTGTAGACGGCGGGGGTACCCACAGCTCCTCCGTCCTGTCGGATCCAGTTCTCTCCCCCTCCCGGCTCCTCGTTCCCCTCCCCCCTTGGCCACTGAACAAACTTTTATTTCTCTTCCAAGTAGCATACAATATTGTAGGAGAGGAAGGAGCCGAGCGGGAGCCTCCGAAGTTGCCGGCAGGTCCTTGGTGGATTTGGCTTGTGCTTAAAAGCAAGGACGTTCCATGCTGAAAAAAAAATTCACGAAAACAATCTTTTAGAGCACAAGTTTATTACTAGTAAAACATTTGAACTAATCGAAATATGTCATTCACTTCTTTCCTTAAAATGCAGAATATGTACCATGTGAAAATATATTTTATATTATATGAGTAGTTTGCATTACTTTCATTTAGCTGTTTAAATAGTAAAGAGATACTGTTACATTAAAATTAGCACGAGGAACTCCATTTTGCCTTTCATCCACCATTTTGTGAAGTTAAGTTTCAACTCCATCTAAGTCACAAGAGTACTCCCCTTCTCTAGTCACCCCATTTAAAGAATGTCAAAAAACCCTTCTCACTCTCACCTCAGTGTCTTCAGATACCTTCTACCAATGAAAAACCAAATGTCTCAATCCCTATAATTCTGTTTTTTATTCCCTTCAAATTGTATATTAATCGTAGAGAAACCAAGCTTTGGGGCCTGTAGTTATTGAGAGCCCTGGTCCCAGTTTGTGTTACAGCTGCATGCATTATTTAATAAATTGTTGGTTGGATGTAATTACTCGGTTTCTTTTTATTTGAACCATAACAGTACCTAATAAAGTTAAATGTGAATACTCATCCCTGTGTGTATATATGTATGTATATTTATAATGTTTGGATAACTCATGAAAAATGAGAAGCATACATCATGTATATGTATACATGCATGCCTGTATGAATACACAGACACACACACACCCCTCGTAAGGCAAAAAATAAAGTGTAAAGATGAAAAGTGAAAGAGAAAAAATAAATGAAGAGAATGATTTCAGAGAAACCAGGGAAGACTTGAATGAACTGATTTAGCAAAGTGAAGTTAGAATAATTCATATAAATATTGTAAAGACAACTTTAAAGACTTAGGAAACTCTGTCCAATACAATAACCAGCTATGATTCCAGAGGACTCATGATGAAACACATCCATTTCCGGACTGAGAGGCAATATACTTAGAATGCAGAATGAGGGATATGTTTGTTTTTTTTTAACATGACCAATTTGAGAATTTGTTTTCCTTGACTATACACATTAGTAACTGGTGTTAGTTTTTTCTCTCTTGCTTTCTCAAAGGGTTGTGGGGGAGCAACCAGAACATGAAAGGGAAAGAATGCAGACCTGAAAAAAAATTGAATTAAAAAATATTAAAGGGATTAGGAAAAGGCTTCTTTTGGGAGATGGCATTTTGGTTGAGACCTAAAAGAAGGCAAAGAAGCTAACAGATGAGGTGGGAAAGAATACTAGGCATGCAGAGCAGCCAGTGACAATTCAAAGAGTTAGGAGATAAGAGTTTCTTGTTCAAGGAACAGTAAGGAGTCTACTGTGGCTGGACTCCAGAGTATGTGCAGGTGGGATTAAAATGCAAGAAGACTAGAAAGGTAGGAAGGAGCTAGGTTATGATGGGCTTTAAAAGCCAAATGTTGTTTGTTGTTTAGTCATTTTTCAGTCATGTCTGACTCCTCTTTTGTGACCCCTTTTGGGATTTTCTTGGCAAAGATACTGGAGTGGTTTGCCATTTCCTTTTCCAGCTCATTTTGCACATGAGAAAAATGAGGCAAACAGGGTTAAGTGACTTGCCCAGGCCACTAAGCTACACAGCTACTAAGGATCAGTCTGGATTTTAATTCATGTCTTCCTGACTCCATGCCCAGCACTCTATCTACTGTGCTACCTTGCTGCTCTAAAAGTCGAAAATGTTATATTTGATCCTGGAAGTAAGAGGGATCCACTGAAGTTTATCAAATAGGGGTTAACCATGATCAGACCCTCAATTTAGGAAGATCAGTTTGAAAACTGAATGGATGGACTGGTGGAGTGGGCAGAGACTTGAGGCAAGAGACCAACCAGAAAGCTATTGGATATTAAAATATTCCAGGAATGAGATGTTCTCCATTATGGTGCCAGATTTTGTGAATGTAGAATGGATAGTAATTGGCAACTGATTGAGGAGGAGGAGGAGGGGGCAGTAAAGAAAGTGAGGAGTCAAGGCTGACACCTACTTTGTAAATCTAGGCAGGTTGGTGATGCCCTTGACAATAATAGGAAAGTTAGGAAGAAGAGAAGGTTTAGAGAGGAAGGATGAGTTTAATTTTGGACATGTTGAGTTTAAGATGTCTATGGGACATCCAGTTTGACATGTCCGCTAAACAGTTGGAGACTAACTGATGGTCAGGAATGAGATTAGGACTAGGAAAATAGATATGAAAATCATCCTTGTGGAAACAATCATTGAATCCATGGGAGCTGATGAAATCACTAAGCCAAATAGGAAAGAGGGAGAAGCAAAGAGTGCCCAGGACACCCCTGGTTATCAGGCACAACCTGGATGAAGACCCAGCAAAAGAGAGTCAGAAACCAAGCAGTGAGGGACTTTAAGTGGCAAGCAGAAGAGCCTGTATTTTATTCAGGAGGTAGTAGGAAGTCATGATCACTACTTGAACAAGGAAATGATATGTTAGCCCTGTGCTTTAGGATTTTCACTTTGGCAACTGTATGGAAGATAAATTGGAGAGCTGAAGGACTTGATGCAGGGAGACCAATTGGGAGGCTCTTGCAATAGCATAGAAGAAAAGTAATATACCTGTTTATCCAAATGCAGAATGGAAAGTTATATCTTTTACAACTATGGATAAAGAATGAAATTATAAACAGCCATGACTTAAAGAAAATTGCAAAGACAAAATAGATTAACTAGATAAAAATGAAAGATTTTGCACAAATAAAATCAATGCAGTTAGAATAAGAAGGAATATAGACTAGAAATATCTTTCATTAAATAGCTGGCAAATAATAATAATAACTTTTTTTTTGGAAAGGAGAAGGCAAAGCTATTGGGGTTAAGTGACTTGCCAAGGTCACACAGCTAGTAAGTGTGTCAAGTGTCTGAGGTTGGATTTGAACTCAGGTCCTCCTGACTCCAGGGCTGGTACTCTACTCACTGTACCATCTAGCTGCGTCAACAACTTTTCTTTTTTTAATAGAGTGTTAAAAGGTTTGCAACAACACTACAAGGTAGTTAGTACAACTAATACCTCTATTTTATGGATGAGGAAATAGACTCTGAGAGGTAGAGACTTATCTACAACATACAAGCATGTCTCTCCATTGCCTTCAGCATAATATTTATTTTTAGTTCTTCGTAGGTAACTGTGTCCCATGTCTCACTGCTGTACAACCATACTGGTAACATGTTAGTATTGAAAATTTGCTTTTGTAGGAAGCTTGGGATCAGTAAATGAGCTTTGCAATTTCCTAAGAGCAATCAAGTCATCTCTCTTCCTTCTATTTAATCTGGGCCCAATTCATTGTTCATTTAAATTCTCTGTCCAAGATATAAGTACTGTTGGATAAGCTCTGTCACAGAGGTTCTTAAGTTGGGTCTATGAATTTGATTATTAAAAAAATTTTTTGATAAGCATATTTTAATATAGTTGGTTTCTGTTGTAAACCTCTCAAAATCCTATGGAAAAGATCGAGAACCCCTGTTCTATAGTGTATCCTTTCAAATACATGTTGAAATCTGGGCCATAGACATTCTCCTTCTACTTGATTGTTCCTCTGTTGATGGTCAGGCCAATCTCTTTTGAGTGATTACAAATTCTAGGAGGCTCAGCAGTGTAACCAGCAAAAACATTATTCCCAAAGTCAAGTGTCTGGAGGACTTCACCATTTAAATTTGTCCTGCAGTGGACCTCCTCCATCACAGAGGGCCAATACCTTTAATGAACATACATTTATTTATGACTCAACTAATGTTTATTATCAGAGGGTCATTGAACAGGATTATTTTTTGTTGTTATATCTTCCAGGGAATCTTGAATGATCTTGATGGGAGACCCTTTGTTGTTAAAGCATCCAAATTCTATCAATTCAATGCTTTTCCTCAATAAACAGTAAGTGCAGTATGATCTGATATTCTTTGCATCTTTTAGTTAATTGTGCAATGGAAAAAATGTGGCCCATTAGAGAATAATGCATATGAAAACCTATTTGTTTCTTAGATTTCCTACATACATGTAAAGAATGCCCTTCATTCGTGTGTAGATGACTCATAAAGATTTTATATAGATGAGAGAGCAGGCATATAGATGAGTAGTTACTAATATTCTCTTAGTTTTTTTTCAGTATCAATAAGGTCTAAGATTTCCAGCCTCCCCCCCACCTTTGGTACTTTCATCAACTTCAGATAACTTGTATATTGGTCCCTCATAACTTATCACATCTAGCACAGATCTCTTCTATATATGGGTGGCCTAATTTAGCTACTTTTCCCATCTCTGTTCTACTTAGTGACATTTCTGTCTCTTCTATGAGCATATTTAGTAATTTAATGTGAAGATCCAAGTGTAGTGATTTCACTATCCTTGATAAAAAAAGCCATTTTTAATTTTTTGAAGAAAATATCTTCCATTTATCTTCTTATTATTCTCTTTCCACATTTTTCCTTGAATTCACATGGAAAAACTGCTTGGTTGGATATCTTGCCAAGACTTCTTGAAACTGGTTTTATCCTCCACAGCTTCTCTCTGCTTAATGAGACAATTCTATTTGCAATCATTCTTCACCGTGAGATTTTCCAAATAAGTTTATATTTTAGCCCAATGTTGCCTTTGGTAGCTCTCTCTCTCCTTTTGGAAAGTTGATCAGACATTTGTTGATTAATGTACTTTCTGGGCTCTTTTGGTCTCCTTTTAACAATTAATTTACATTGACTAAATTTCTGTATGAAATAATTATAGTGGCTATTATTTTTGTTGTCCATTTCCCACTTTTGGTTTTTTAATTCCCTATGTAAATAATTCAATTACCTGTTTAAATAAGATGTTGCAATTACCCACCATATATTTTTCTCATTATTATTTTCCTTCTCCTAGAACAAGGCTGGCTATATTTTCTCCTCAGCACTCCAGAGGTACCCCTGAGCAGTTAGGCAAGTCTTTTTAGTGCCATCAGCCTGAGCAATAATTCTGTTGTATACCCCTACAGTATGCCACCAGTGATTAGTGTTCCAGGTTAACTTAACCAGTTAAACCTCAATTAGCTTTTGCAAAAGATATTTAGTGCAAATATAGATCAAAGACAGGAGAACACATATTTATCCCCCAACTCATTCCTATACCACCTCAGTCCCTAGACAGAATAGACTGAGACAATGCATTTTCTACATAGCATTTGTTCCAGTTAGTTTACTTGTGTGGTTGTGTGTGTTGTGGTTTGTACTTTGTTCTTGAAGAGGACCATGACATCAGGAAGATAATGCCATGACTTGATTTTAGTGAGCGAGGGCTGTGCAAAGTGAGTCACCAGACTCACTTTCTCCGTTAGAACCATCTGGGTCCAGTGGCAAAATATAGACCCAGATGACTGAAGATAGCCCAGGATGCTTCTCTGCTACTGCCGGAATGGACCTAGCAAGTTGCTAAGTTCTTTGCTTCTCACTGTCTTTCTTCTAGCAAATCCTGACATGGATTCCACTAGTCCTGGACTTTTGGTGACTGTCTCCCCTGACTTTTTTGAATATCACATGGTTATAGCCATTTCCAGTCTCTTTCACCTAAAATAAGAAAGAACTAATTGAAATATGCAGAGAGGGGCCACATTTTGGCTTTAGGTGGGTAGGCCTCTCACTTTACACCGTTTTCTCTCACCTAAATAATAGTAAGTAGACAAGGAAGATACCAACCAAGAACTAAGCAAGAGCCAGCCTCTTACTGACTAATGCCATGTCCTTCTTTGTAACAAATAAAAAAAGCTCTTCTTCACCACATGGTTAATGAACCTTAACTCATTATTGAATGTCTGCTCATGCTCAGGTCAACATGGGGTTTCCATTAGCAGAATGTATTGTGCTTGCTTATGAGGACTGAGATCATTGGCTAGTTCCTCATTACAGATAGATAACAGATTTAATATTTTAATATTATGAAACACATTCCATTTCCACTCCTAAACTAAATTGAACTGATCCAGTACGAGGTTAACACAAAATCCACTTCAGAGCCAAAAACTTGTTGGCAGCCACCATATTGGAGGGAGAAACCTAGGTGTTTGTAGCTCTGGTGCCCTCTGGTGACCAGAAAAAATTCTACAGCTTTTCAATAAAGTGACTATTCCTTCAGTCCTGTGCCAGAAAGTGACCAAAAGAGGTCAAGGTCAGTAGTTAAGTAGTATTATCACCTACTGGTTTACTCAAATATTCCATTCATTTTTTAAAGTCCCTTGCTGAATCTTCGTATATACTTAAGGAAAGCAGAACTGAGCCACAACGTTACAAAAATGGTTATGAAAATAATATATGGTTCAGCAGTACCAGACCTTAAACCATATTATAAGGTGAGAGCATTACTGAAGTGTAAAATAGACAATTTTGGTTATTCTAAATTAAAATTTTCTTGTGTAAATAAAACCATTATAGCTAAGAATAGAAGGAAAACAGAAAATTGGGGAAAAAACTTATAAACAATCTTTCAGATAGGATACAATTGTGTTGGAATACTGCTGTGATATAAAAAATGATGAGTTGGTGGTGGCTAGGTGGTGCAGTGAATAGAGCGCCGGCCCTGGAGTCAGGAGGACCTGAGTTCAAATTTGGCCTCAAACACTTAACACTTACTAGCTGTGTGACCTTGGGCAAGTCACTTAACCCCAATTGCCCTGCCTACCCCCCTCCAAAAAGCAACAACAAAAAGATGACTTGGTTGATTTAGAAAAATATGGAAAGACTTGGACTTACAAAGGAAAATGCTATCCACCTCCAGAGAAAGAAATGACAAATAGAAATATGCCTAGCATTGTCTTATATAAATATATGTGTGCATATATTTATATATATAAGTATATATATTTGTAGATAGTATATATCTATTATATATACTAAATATATTTTATACTAAGTATATATAAAATATATACTAAATATATATTTATATATACTATGTATATGTGTATGTATATATGCATACATGCATATGTATGCATATATACATATATATGTGTTTAATTGTAGCCTTGTCTGGGGGCAGAGGGTGGGGGGTGAGGGAAAAGTGAGAGAGAAAAAAATAAAGTAAAAAGTGCACAGCAGGGAACAAAAGAAAACCTAGAAGGAAGTAAAGAAAAGCAGGGAAGCTTTGAAAAAAAATGTGTAGTACACATTACATTGGTTTTCTTGAAATGGAAATGTATTGTTTTATATTGAATACTCCCATGTTCTGCTATGTACGTAGAAATATTCTTTTTTTCTTTTCTAATTTTGTATTTAAGTTTAAAATTAAATTTAAAAAAATGTATAACCCACAAATACCACTACTAGGTCTGTATCTCAAAGAGATGAAAGAATAAGGATAATAGACCTATCTGCACAAAAACATGTTGTAGCAGCTCTTTTTGTGATGGCAAAGAATTGGAAATTGAGGGGCTACCTATCACTTGGAGAATGGTAAACAAGTTGTGGTATATTATTTTGATGAAATACTATTGTGCTATAATAAATGATGAGCAGGATGGATTCAGAAAAAGCTGGGAAGACATATAAACTGATGCACCATTAAAGTGAGCAGAATCTGGTAACAGGAATATTTTAACAGTGATCAGCTGTGAAAGATTTGGCTACTATGATCATGAAAATGAACCAGTTCTGGACTCATGATGAAAAATGCTATCCACTTCCACAGAGAGAACTGATGAAGTCTGATCGCAGATTCAAGTACATTTTTTCACTTTATTTGTCTTGGTTTTATTTATTTGTTTCTTTTTGACAACATGGGTAATGTGAAAATGGAGAAGTTAGATGGCATGGTAGATAGAACATCAGGGCTGGAGTCAGGAAGACTTGAGTTTAAATACAGCCTGAAATACTTACTAGCTGTGTGATCCTAGGCAAGTCTGTTAACTGTTTGGCTCAGTTTCCTCATCTATAAAATGAACAGAAGGACATGGCAAAGCACACTAGCATTCTTGCCAAGAAAACCTCAAATGGGTTCACAAAGAGTTGGACGTAACTAAAATGACTGAACAACACCAAGAAATATGGAAATATGTTTTACATGATTTCATATGTATAATTATCATATTATTTGCCTTTTTAATGTATAGGGGAGAAATTGGAGGGAGGGAGAAAATTGTTTTTAAAAAGGAATGCCAGAGATAAAGAAATGATAATTTTTAAAATTGTTAAATTAAAATTATAAATAAATTATAATAAAATTATGAAATAAAAATAATTTTTAGAGAAAATAACATGCAGATTCATCAAAAGTATCCTTGATGACAAGTGTTTATTGTGACCAAGCAGAGTTTCTCAAGTGACATTTCATAGTAAATGACATTTTTTACTATCACACAATTGACTGAAGTTTACTGACTACTATGTAATTAAAATGACCAAGTCTGACCCCAAAGAAGAGCTGAGAAAATGTGCCTCCCTCACTTCTTTGCAAAGATTGAGGACTATAGCTGTGGAACATATTGCATATACTATCAGAAGTGGTCTGATGATTTATATGTTGGTTAGTTTTACTGAACCTTTTTTCTCTATTTCTTTTTAATCTTTGTTACAAGGAATGGCTCACTGGTTAGGAGAGAATGAAGGAATATATTTGGAAATGAAGGTGATGTAAAAACAAAAGACATCAATAAGAATTAAACAGAAAAGAAAGATACAAATAATACAAGATCGTATTGTGCTGTCTAGATCATGCCATTTTTTTCCTCAAAAATGTTTTTGATGCAGTAGAGCAAAATACCACTTTAAAAGCTCCCTTACACCAAGGAGTCTCTCCTGCATACCTCAAAATTCGTTGAAAGATATAACAACAGAGAAGACTTTTTTTTACTATACTATAATCATGAATGTTAAATGAGGCATAAAACAGAGAGGCTTAGGCTTGTCAAAGCATGTTTTCTGCTGTCATGGAGGAGATCCAGCACAGAATCCAAGACAAGAATCCAAGAGGGATTCTTCATAGATGATAAAGTCCTCCAGAGTCTTGTGATCACAGATGACATCATGCTGGTTGCATCAAGGCCTAGGACACTGCAGGATCACCTGGATGAAATTCATAACCACTCAAAACAATTTGGTATAACCATCCACACCGGAACAACAAAATAAACGTGCAGTTAGATGAACAATCTAGACAGCTCATCCACCAGGATAGATACCTTGAAAAGATATTGAAAACAGACACAGAATCTAACCTAGAATTGTACAGGGGGACGTGAAAAAAAGGCTGCATTTTCTAAAGGCAATTATAGAGCTCTTTTAATTATCCCAAACTTCTCCCTAAAATCAGGCCCCATCTTTTTAATACCAATATTATACCATTGTTGTTGTATGGCAGTGAATCACAGAACACTGTATTTTCTGAATAATTAAAATTAATTACCACTTAGAAGATGATGTATAGGGGTATGGTGGGTGGTAGCAGGCTGCAGTATATAAAAAAGGAACTACAAAGAAAACTGAAGTTAAGGATGTCAATGGGGAAATGTATCAGCGAAGTTGAATTAGTCATATGGTGAGAGTAATAGATAGTAGTTGGACATCTCAAATACCTTCTTGATTTCCTCTTAATGTCAATAAAAAGTGAGCAAGCTCTCCCCCACATACATACACACATGCACATATGCATGCATGCACACACACCATGTTTGGGTTGACCTCCCAACGTGAGACAACATGGACAAGAATTGTACAAGATATACAGATATGGATGGTTTGTGATGTCCATCACTGGAGGTAGCAACCACATGGTTGAGACCACAGATCCATTCACGTATATGTTACTATTATTGTTGTATTTAATTAAAAAATAATAGTATGTAGGCTACCAAATAATTAGAAAAAAAAATCCTATTGCTGAGAAAGATAATTGAGAGAATAGCAATACCTATTAACTTCTTTGCCTTTCTCCTCTTTATAGTGGATTTATGAAAATTATCTACACATGTATCAGCGATATCCTTGATGAAGGTATAAGAAGGGAACAGGCAGCTTTCACAAAGTATTTTATATCAGACTGCATTTTCCCAGTCACATAATTGACTGAAAGGTGCAGAGAATATGGGATTTTACTCTACTTATTGTATGTTTGATGTGGTAGGGTAAAAGGTAAGCTGAAAGCTGCTCCTCCAACAAGATATCTCTCATGAGAGATACATAAATGCAGTGGGGATGATCTTGTGGAAAATCTGCTCTGGCTTTGTAGGGAAGGACTTGGGCACTGGATTTTTGCTGAGGACAAGGTACTTTTAATTTGCTGCTGTGATGCAGCAACTCTTGATTGTACCCTGTGTGTCCCCCCAGCTGGGTGGCAGAGGATAAGTGTTTGTCAAATACTATTGATCATGGGGTATCACGGGGGATAGATTCTTGTGCAGAAAATCCTTTTCACTAGACTACCAGAATTATGGAAAAGCTCTTCCCCCTCTCTTTTTAGGGCTACCCTGGGGACAGATCTGGTACTAGCTCTGTCTTGAACTTCCAAAAAGAAAAAAAAGGGGGGATTTCTCTACTTTCTTCTCCACCGCTACCTACCAGCCTCAGTAACAGTTACAACTTCAGCAGTGAGAACATGTTGCCTAGATGAAACCGAATTTTAATTTCTTTCCTTTAGCCCAGTGGCCCTGTGAAAGGAGAAACTTTCCAGCCTTGGTGGCTACCAAGTTTGAGTTCTTGTGTTCTAGGATTGGTGCTAACTGCCCAGCAGGAGATGCTTCCCATGCCTAGACCACTTCTTTTTTGTTTTTGCTTTTTTTTTGGAGGGGGGAAGACAGGGCAATTGGGATGAAGTGACTTGCTCAAGGTCAGATGGCTAGTAAGTGTTATGAGTCTAAGGCCAGATTTGAACTCAGGTCTTCCTGACTCCAGGGCCAGTGCTCTATTTACTGCACCAGCTAGCTGCCCCTATGTAGCAGCAAGCACCCCAAGTGTCCTCAGGGTTTGCCGCCACCACAGGTTCTTGGATCTGCTTTGTTAAAGGAAAGCAACTCAAAATGGGTTAACAAGCTTACTTTAATCAGTCAGACCATATATCGTTTACCTTGTTCAGGGAAAAAATGTCAGCACCCCGAACTTCAAAGCATACAGGCAGAATTATCAAGACAGAAACAGATCAAGTAGACAGATTTCCAAACTGTCCAACCATTACATCCATACCCAGTCAACATCTGGGTTTTTCAAAGCCGGGGGACTCTCAACAACGGCTTCCCAGAATTCAGATCAAATCACAGAACACTTCTCAAAGTGAGTCCCAAAACAAAGCTACACATCAGGGCTTATATAGCCTTCTCCTGGCTCAGAGAATGTAACAACCTTATTGACCCACTGGCCAATCAAAAAGTATCTACTGAAAAACAAGCCTCCCTCCCCAGGCTTCTGGTGCACTTTAGCCTAGGGGCAGGGAAGATCTTCCAAATTTGCATTCCCATTACACCCTATACCACTTATTTAAAAAAAAATTATTTTTAGTTTTCAACATTTGCTTCCGTAAGATTTTGAGTTTCATTACTTAACCCCAATTGCCCTGCTTTCCCCCTGCAGAAAAAAAAAAAGATTTTGAGTTCCAAATTTTCTCCCCATCTCTCCCCTCTTCCCACCCCAAGATGGAATGTAATTTGATATAGACTCCACATACACATTTATATTGAACCTATTTTCACATTAGTCATGCTGTAAAGAAGAATTAGAACCAATGGGAGAAATCACAAGAAAGAAGAAACAAACAAACAAAAAGAAAAAGAGAGCAAATCTACATTCAAACTCCATAGTTCTTTTTCTGGATGTGGATAGCACTTTCCATCATGAGTCCTTTGGAATTGTCTTGGATCCTGGCATTGCTAAGAAGAGCTAAATCTATCAAAGTTAGTCATCACATATTGTGGCCATTACTATGTACAATGTTCTCCTGGTTCTGCTCACTTCACTCAGCATCAGTTCATTCAAGTCTTTCCAGGTTTTTCTGAAGTCTATGTACCACTTGTTTTATTTTTTTGTTTGTTTGTTTTTTTTCTTGGAGGGAGAAGGCAGGGCATTTGAGGTTAAGTGACTTGCCCAAAGTCACACAGTTAGTGAGGGTGAAGTGTGTGAGGCTGGATTTGAACTCAGATCCTTCTGACTCCAGGGCCAGTGCTCTATTCACTGAGCCACCTAGAGCCACCCCCTATACCACTTGTTAAAAGAGAAGATGACCACTGACAGAATCATGTTGCGTCTGAAGGAACTAGGGAGCCATGCCTGGCCAACTAGAACTGGAATTTAGATCTGAGGTAAATGTGAACTCTCTTACCAGTATTCCTACAAAGTTGTTTTTGTCTCCTGTGAAAGCCACATAGGTGTGATGGGTTGTTTTGTTTTAAGTATTTGTTAAATGTACTTATGAGTCTTTTGTGTTGTATGGATTTCTTTTATAGTGGAAGAAATAAATAGCTGTCCTATGTCTGATATCTACCTATATATTGAGTACTTTTTCTAGGAGGGACATTGTTAATCATTTTTGAGGGAGACCCTAAACATGACCCATACCTAAATTTTGTTATACAGATTTTCCCCAGATCTTCAGGGTAAGGGTATAAGTCAGAGAGTAAGAAAACCTGACCTTCTCTCTTTATATCAGGATACCCCTGGTATGAATCAAGGCTCCACTTGAGTCAGAGCAGATATGGCACCTTATAGAAGTCTCTCTTTCTCCCCTACACTACTCCCCTGCACCCAAGCCCTGGGCCATTGATGACATAAAAATCATGTGATCCCTCAAAAGATGTAATAATAGAGATAACTTTCAACAATCTCTGATTAATAAATAACAAGGAAGAAGTATATACCACAACAGCCTGGTCCATGAATACCACCATCAAGACACAAGCAGGGAAGTAGGGCCATCTTCTGTTGCATTTTATAGATCAGATGGCCATATATATGTTAGATTTCCTCACAAAGAGAATGTATCTTTGGTCCCATAGAAGTTAAAATCTACCAAACCAACATTAGGAAGAGAAAATGGGACCAGGGAAAGTTTCCCCAGACCTCAAGAATAATAAACACAGCTTCTTTACCAGTAGCTTACAAGTCCATCCTCTCTGGACTCATAAAAACATGTGATGAAATGATGATGAAGATTGAGAATGTGGAATTCCCTACTGTCCTGAACAATGGATCTCAGGTTACAATCATATTCTCTTTATTTTTACCAGAAATACATAAGGAAAATAACTGTAGAATCTATGAAAATGCTAGGACTTGTTGGAATGAGTGACCTCTTGGATACAGGGTCTGTCTCTCACCAGTTAAGTGACTGCTTCAAAATGACTTAGCCAGGTATAGGGTTAGTGGGTGGAGGAATGAAAACTCTATCCTCTCAAAAGGTCAGTCCCCTCTAAGGTTTTGGGGATCAGTTTCTTTGGACTCTTTTTTCTCTTCATTCCCTCTCCTTAGTCTTCAGGTACCTTTAGCCACACCCTCTCAAGCCCAAGCAGAAATTCCTTCCCTTAGGGAAGCTGCAGATAGAAAGATGAAGAGTGCCACACTCCCTGCCCTGAAGTAGGTTATGTAAGGGAAAAAGGATATGAATCTTCTCTCAACTCAGTTCATGTAGTAACAGTATTTAGTCACAGATGGTTGGGTTTCAGTGTGTTAATAAGGTATTAAACTAAGTGTAAAGTAACAACTACACATTTAAAAGGTATGAACAAGTCCCTTGAATGAATCAGAAGGGGCTACGTGATTGGCTGAGCAGAAAACAGATCATGCTTCTGCGGGCCCTTAAAAGACCAGGTTGTTAGTTAATTTAGGCAGATCTAAGCTGGGAGCAGAAGCAACTACTCCAACATGGGGAATGTATCCCTTTTCTTCTTTCTATCTGTGTCTATGATGAAGTTGTCATTGATCCCTAAGGGAAGGAATTTCCGGTTGGGTCTGAGAGGGTGTGGTTGTAGGTACCTGAAGTCCAAGGAGGTGCCATGGTGGAAAGAAAAAGGAGTCCTAAGAAACTGCCCCCCAGGACTTTGGGTGGGGACTGCAGAAAGCAGTTTATTCTAATTTGAACTACTCCACTGAGATCCCTATGTCAACACAGATTTACAGAGGAGAGAGGAATCCAGTTTTATACCATGGAACTGAGAGAGGAAAATGACTTTAAGGAATAAGAGAAATTTAGCCAACAGTGGTAAGGTGAGGGCTGCAGGAATATGAAACAAATAGTCATTGGGTTTCAGAGATAAAGCTTCCTTCCCAATTTCATGAAATCATAAAATCTTAGAACTGGAAGATACCTCAAAGACAGTTTATCTAGAACTCTATCTGAGTGTTAATTCTTTTTCCAATATCACTTACAAGTGATCATCTGACTTCCACTTGAAAAGTTTTAGTGAGGGAGAATTCTGTTATTTCCTGAGGCAGGTCATTTCATAGCACTAATTCTTAGGAAGTTTTTCCTTACACTGAGCTACAAATCGACCTCTCTGAAGAAAATAATAGTAACAGCTAGCATTTATTTAGCACCTGCTACATACCAGATACTGTGCTAGTACTTTACAAATATTCTATCATTTGATCCCTAACAACCATTCTGGAAGGTAGGTGCCATTATTATCCCCATTTTATGGTTGAGTTGACTGAGGCAAACAGAGATTAAGTAACTTGGTCACAAAGTTAGTAAATATCTGAGACCACATTTGAACCTGGATCTTCCTGACTCCAGGCCCAGTGCTCTATCCATTATACCTTCCTCTAACATCTGAAACATCCCCCTGTTGCTCCTGGTTCTGCATTCTGATTTAAAGCAGAACAAATACGATCCCTTCTCCAAGGGACAACACTTCAGATAGATGAAGACATGTATTGATCCCACCTCCAGTTTATTCTTCTCCAAACTAACATCCCCTCTTTCTTCCCCTGATTCTCCTCTGGCAGGGCCTCCAGGCCTTTGACCATCCTGTTCACCTTATTCTGGACATACATACTCTGGTCATGGTACAGTGATGTTATCACCTCCCTCATTCTAGACCCTCTACCTATCTGAATTTCTCAAAGATAGCATTCACTCTCCATCTGCCATGTCACACTGTCAACTTACATTGAATTTTCAGCCCACTGGAACGTCCAGATTTTTTATCAAACTCTTCTCTTGCCATCTCTTTCTTATCTTGTGTTGGACAGAGAAAGAAACATGTAGAGAAAGGAAATGACTCAGAATCATAGAATGTCATCCCTGGAAGGAATCTTAAATTTTAGCTTGCTCAATTCACTTATTTCTCCAGATAAGGAAAGTGAAGTCAGAGAGATAATGTGAGAGGGAATCTCACCTAAGAAAACAGTTGGTTTTTAGAGTAGCTTGGACCAGGTACAGGATCCCCTGTAAGTCCAGGACTCTTTCCCCTTTCTCAAGCTGCCTCATGGTAACCTCTATATAAAATGAAGTAGAGCTTTGCTGACCTCACTGAAAACACATGATGTCAGGGAGGCTTTCCTTTATTCTTCCCTTGGCCTCATCTGTGTCTCTCTCTCTACTTAGGTCATTGCTTCATGCTCTAGTCCTCTTTCTTGACTCATCAAAACCAGCTTCCAGTCATCTCTTCATGCTTTCATACTTCTTTGCTGTCTCGCCTCACTGCTCTGAGCCAAAAAAAGACCTCAGAAGGCATGTAGTCCAACATTCCAGGGCAAAGAATGCCATCTGCATCCTCCCTGACTGGGGGGAGGAATGGGGGAAGGGTGTCCTCCAGCATCTGCATGGGAACCTCCAGTAAAACAAGGACCTCATGTCCTTCTGAAACAATTCATTACATTATGAGATGGGTCTGACTGTTATATTATTATTATATATTATATATTCTGACTTGTCATTAAATTTGTCATTTGTTATAAAATTGGTCTATAAATTATTGTAATTATTACATAATTGAGTGTTAAAAATTTTTTTCTTCTTATGGAATCTAAATCTGTGGAGTTAAGCAGAACTGTTCTGCTTCTTCTGTCTCCTTAATATAGCCAGAGTAAGACAGCTAAGCGTCTTAAAGAGCTGCTTAGTCTAACCATCCTCCCTTTTTGGGTGAGGAGATTAAGGCTGGGAGAGGAAGAGTCTATTTGCCCAGGTTCATAGACTCATAGGGTCACAGAATCTCAGAACTGCTTGTATACTTCCAATAACAAAGCTGCTCAGATACTTCCAAAAACAGAATTCTCTATCCCATAAGGCTGGTCATACTGGGACTACTTAGCTATTCCCAAATTTGTCCTCATATCGAGCAGTGAATCCATAGCAAAGTAAGAGGAGAACCCTGAGCTCTTGTCCCTTAGTTCAGCTTGTCTGCACTGTGATCTGACCTTTACCATGCATGGTTTATATTACTTTTGAGAGTCTGTCTAATTTATCAATAATCTATGTTGACTGATTGTCAGGGAAAGTCAGATTGAAGGTGGGGGGAGGTACAAATGGAAGAAAGTGAATGGGGCAACTCTGCCTAGGTCAGATCAGCCTCCAGGGAGAAGGGAAGATCCTGCCTAGGCAGGCCAGATCTTTGTTTTCTGGGGTTTGAAGATTCTTTGTTTTTTTTTTTTTCTTTGCCCAGTGTTGTAGAAGCCAGGGGCCAGGGTGAGGCCAGGGATGGGCTTTCTCAAAAATGTGTAAATAACTTATGAGCCCAAAGGCCTCAACAGCAGCTGGGAAGTGGCCTGCCCTTTCCCCTTCCCCCAACATACTTGCCTTGCCTGCCATATTAACTTTCATTCTCCTTTCCCTCCAATTTTTTCTTCTTTCTAACCTCCCTATTACTGTTGAGGGCATTATCTTCGTCCCAGTCACTCAGGTTCCTCACCTAGGTGTCCTCCTTGAGTGCTCACTCCCTCTTGCTTCCTATATCCAATCAGTTACCAGCACCTGTCATGTCTACTTTCATCACATCTCTCATGTATGCCCTCATCTCTTTTTAACACTGCCAACAACCCTGCTGTAGGCTTATCACCTCAAGTCTGTACTATTGCAGTAGCCTGCTGGTTGGTCTCCGTGTCTTAAGTCTCCTCCAAAGTGATCTTCCTAAAATGCAAGTCTGATTATGTCACTCTCCTATTTCATAGACTCCTCTGGCTTCCTGTCACCTTCAGATCTTCTGTTTGTCTGCTAAAGCTCTTCATAACCTAGCTCTCTCTTACCTTTCCAGTTCTTTTAGACCTTACCCTCCTCCAAGTACTCTCAGTGCTATTGGTCTTCCTGCTGCTGCTCACATAAGATACTCCATCTTTTTGGACTACGCCATGCGTTAAGAAGGAAGAAACTCAGACTCTTTCACATAGCTTCCTCTTAAGCTCCCCAGGGTCCCCTTCCTGTGCCATTCTCCATGTTGACCTGCCTTCCTTTTCCCTCATTCAAGTTAATGCCTTTTCCCTTTCCAAAGGCCAAATCTAGCTCCACCTCTTCAAATATTTACTTAGTACCCCCCTCCACCCCCCATAATCCCTTTGCTTGGCAACACTGGGGTGGGGAAGGGAGGGAGTTGAGAAGAGGTTCTAACCTCTGGGAGTTGATATCTGGCTAGAGACAGGAAATACCCACATTTAGAACAATAACAGTACCAGGTTATATGTATGCAGGACCAATAAGGAATTAAACTCTAAGGCTCTTTAGTGTTGGGAAGAGAGTTAAGTATGGTTTGGGAAGACTTTTTGGAGGAGGTGATACTTGAGATGAGTCTAAAGGATAAGTAAGATTTAAAGAGCAAAAGAAGAAAAGGTAGAGAGAGTCCTAAGTATTCCAGGTAGGGAGAATTTCTTTGACCAATTATTTTATCAATGAATAGAATTTCTTTATCAATGAATTTCTTTTTTGAGCCATCTGGGTCTAATGACCTGATATTCATCAGGATGACTGGAGATGGCCCAGGATGAGCTAACATTTATACAGTGCTTACTATGTATGAGGCACTGTGAGAAGTGTTTTACAATTATCATCTCATTTGATCCTCACAACAACCCTGGGAGGTAGGTGCTGTTATTATCTTCATTTTACAGATGAGGAAACTGAGGCAAACAGAGGTTAAGTGACTTTCCCAGAGTGAAATAGCAAACCAGTATCTGAAGCTAGATTGAATGAATGAATGAAAAAAACATTTAAGTGCTTCCTATGTACTGAATAAACAAACAAAAAACCCTCAATATATTCAAAACTAAACTCATCATCTTTCTCACCAAACTCTCCTCTTTTCCTAACTTCTCTCTTACTGGGGGCACCACCATCCTCCCCTCACCCAGGCTGGCAACCTAGTTGTCATCCTCTACTCATTCTCTCTCACTCCCAATAACCAAGTTCTGTCATTTCTACCTTTGTAACGTCTCTCATATACTCTCCCTTCTTTCCTTTGACACTGCCACCCCTTTGGTAAAGGCCCTCATCGCTTCATACCTGGACTATAAAAATAGCTCACTGTAGGGGCGGCCAGGTAGCATAGCGAGTAAGAGCACCGGCTCCAGTGTCAGGATGACCTGGGGATCGAATCTGGGCTCAGATATTTAGCACCATACCCAGAAATAACTGGCCGTGTAACCTTCAGCAAGTTACTTAACCCCATTGCTTTAAAAAAAAAATAGCTCACTGTTTGGTCTCCCTGCTGCAAGTCTCTCCCCCAATTCATCCTCCACTTGGGGGTCAAATCGACCTTCTTAAAACACAGGTATGACCAAATCATCTTGATGTGGATACAAAGGTGCCCTAAAGGTTGAGTTGCTCATTCCCTGGCATCCCAAAGTCTCCCCTTATCCTTAAATACCACAAAACTTCCCCTTATCCTACAATTCCTTGTCTCCTGCCATCCTGCCATAAAAATTCCTCTGTCTCCCTTATCTTGTGTCATTCATGGTCCTCATCATGCATCATTATCTTACAAGACTTATCTTGTTCCTAAATCTCCAACCCCCTTTAGAAACCTTAAAACTTACATCACCATCCTATAGGCTGTATAGCTTTCTGGCTATATAAGTGTGGTCCTGGTCCTGTATCATTGCCTTTGTTGAGCTGCTTGCTAAGTCTCAGGCCCACATGCTTTTGTGTTAATAAAGCTCCCTTTGGCTAAAGAGAAGGTCTGATTGAATTCTTTCAGAACTGAACCAGCTCTTCCGACTCTGACCCTCGACAATCCCACCCCCATCCCAGCCCATTTAATAAACTCCAGTGACTCCCTATATCAGATATATTTACATTAGATTGGTTGGCTTTCAAAGTCATTCATAACCTGGTCCCTTTCTACCTTTCCAGTTTAAGAAGACTTATACCTTACTGTTTTCCACACACTCTATGATCCAGGGACACTGGCCTCTTTGCTGTTTCTCACACAAGACACTCCATCTCTAGACTCTGAACTTTTTAACTGGCTGTCCCCCATACCTAGAAAGCTCTTCCTCCTCCTCTCCACCTCCTAGTTTCTCTGGCTTTTTTCAAGTCCTTGGACTTTGTAAGAGACATGAAGATCCAAGTTAAAAAAAACTTCATATATTTACAGACTATATGACCCTAGGCAAATAATTTTAACCTCTGCTTCAGTTTCCTCAACTGTAAAATATTGATAATAATTGTACCTACCTCCCAGGGTTGTTGTGAGGATCAAATGACATAACATTTGTAAAGCACTTAGCACTGGTACATAGTAGGTGCTTCATAAATGCTTGTTCCTTTCCTTTCAAGTCTCAACTAAAGTCCCACCTTCTACAAGAAGGCTTTCCAAGTCCTTAAGCTTTATGCCTTCTCTCTGAGATTACCCCAGTTTATTATATGCACATGCACACACTGGTACATATATATGTGTGTGTGTTGTTTATGCATACTTGTTTCTATTTATTTTTAGTTTTAAAAATTCACTTTTATAAGATTTTGAGTTTTAAATTTTCCCCCTTCCTCTCCAAGACAGCATGTAATCTAATATAAGCTATACATATACAATCATATTAAAGATATTTCCACATTAGTCATGTTGTGAAAGAAGAAATCAGAACAAAAGGGAAAAAAAAACCATGAGAAAGGAGAAAAAAAGAAAATAGTATACTTTTATCTGCATTGAGACTCCATATTTCTTTCTCTGGATGTGGATAGCATTTTTCATCATGAGTCTTTCAGAATTGTCTTAGATCCTTGTATTGCTGAGAAGAGTTAAGTCTATCAAAGTTGGTCATTACACAATGTTGCTGTTACTGTGTACAATGTTCTCCTGGTTCTGCTCACTTCACTCAGCATCAGTTCATGTAAGTCTTTCAAAGTTTTTCTGAAAATTTCCTGCTTATCATTACTTATGGAACAATAGTATTCCATTACATTCATATTGATGGGCATCCCCTAAATTTCTAATTCTTGGCCACCACAAAAAAAAAAAAACCTACTATAAATACGTTTGTACATGTGGGTCCTTTTCCCATTTTTATGATTTTTTTTTGTATGCAGACCTGGAAGTGGTATTATTGCTGTGTCAAAGACTATGCACAGTTTTATAGCCCTTTGGGCATAGCTCCAAATTGCTCTCCAGAATGGTTGCATCAGTTCACAACTCCAACAACAGTGCATTAGTATTCCAATTTTATACATACTTGTTTGCATGCTGTCTCTCCCATTAGAGTGTGAACTCTTTGAAAGCAGATGCTCCTTTTGCCTTTTATTTTTTAACCCCTAGAACTTACCACAGTACCTGACAAATACCAGGAACATAATAAATGCTAATTGATTTACTATCATATTAATTATGGCATGTTTGAGTATATTTGTTCTTACTTTGCTGGTATGTTCATGCTATAGTGATGTCTGTTAATTGTTTTTGCATATATACTAATACTTATATTTAGACTGTTTTTCTTTTTTTTTTTTACATAGGCTTACTAATAGTGTTACTGGTACAACTAGCTCACTTTGCATTATTATTTAGCCATGTCTTACTTTGTTGATTATGCTAAATTGCTGTGTACTCTAGCTATGCAGGCATTCCTGTCTGTGCTTAGTTATGTCCTGTATATCCTCAGGTGTGCTGTTGCTGTAGCACACTGCCTGGTGATACTTTGTATAGTGCCATTTCTGTTGCATGAATTGTTAATGTATATTAATGGCATGTGTATTTTGGTTTCAATGGTATCATTTGTTGGTTACACAGGACACCAGGAAAATCACCTTTCTTCTTTTAAAGCACTGACGTTTGTGTTTATGCTCTATAGTTAGAATTTCAAGTTTGCCTTGGGTTATTTTTTTCACCCCAGGAATTAAAAAAGGTTCTGGCCCAAGGGAGGAATTTAATGTAATCTACAATTAAAGACTTCTTCATAGGTGGAAAGAATGATTACTCAACACACTGTACCTGAATGAGGGGCAGAATTGGCAAGAGCCCGTATGAGAAGAGATGCTTCTTCTGGCTTCCATATTTGAACAGTCTCTGCCCTCAAGGAGATTTTATTCTACTAAAATGTTCTTACCTCTCCCATTGCCAGTTTTGGTCACAGTAAATAGAAATGTTAGTCATGGTGGCTGGCAACAGAGGGTTCTAGTTTTCAATGTACACTGTTATCTGTCCACATGACAGGGAACTTGAGTCTTGCCAAGGTCACATTTCTCTCTGCTTCCTATGCCTTGAAAAATGGTATCTTTGTTGTTGTATGGGAATCCAAGTTGTTGTTAAGTCATGTTCAGTCATGTCTGACTCTTTGTGACTTCATTTGGTGTTTCCTTAGTAAAGATACTGGAGTGCTTTGCCATTTCCTACTCAGGCTCATTTTACAGATTAGGAATTAAGGCAAACAGGATTAAGTGACTTGCCCAGGGTCATACAGCTAGTAAGTGTCTGAGGCCAAATTTGAACTTGTGAAAAAGTCTTCCTGATTCCAGGCTCAGTACTCCATCTGATGGGGTACAGGCTTTGGGAAACCCCTTGAACTCTGATATTGATTTTGATAAATGATATTGAATCTTCCCACTTGATGAGGCATTTGCCTGAGGCCATAAACCTTGCATTACAGCTAGGCCCAAATCTTTGCTGCTCTTAACCTAGCCTAGTCCTCTATTGTCTGTCATCTCCAGGTAGCCTTCAATTATTTCCTAACCTTTAACTCATTACTGGAGTCCCCTCAAGATCCTCCTTAGATTCTTCCTCTAGACCACCCCTAAGCCCCCTCACACTTTTTCTGTATTTAAGATCCATCTTGTCTCCATGACAGGCTGAGAATTCAATCTAGCACAGACTCATTCTGTGTCAAATTATTCTGGCCCCCTTGTCAATACAAGCTTCACATATACTTAGGCTTCTTAAGAGTCTACCCATAAAGGCTAATCTTTAATAAACTTTGCTTTACTTTGGCTGAGAGAAGACTTGAGTCAAATTCATTCAGCAGGACCTGGCGTGTTGATATTTTGGGGTCTCAAGTGATGAGGTACAGGCTCTGGGAACCCCCTGGAACTCTGATTGAATCTTCCCATTTGATGAAGCATTTGCCTGAGGCCATAAGCCCTTTCATTATAGCTCATCCCAAATCTTTGTTACTAGCCTAGCCTTCTTTTGTCCAGCTAGCCTTGATCCTCACAAAACTAGCCTAGCCCTCCACTGTCTGTCATCTCCTGGTATCCCCCAGCTATTTCCCACCCCAATCTCATTACTGGAGTATGAACTCATTTGACTCCTTCTGAAGACCCTCCCCAAACTCTTCCTCTAGACCACCCCTACATTCCTCCCAAAACCTTTCTGTATATAAGACCCCATCTTGCCTCCATGAGAACAGGAAAGGTGGCCAGAGAATTATCTAGCTCTGTGTTAGATTATTCTGGCCTGCTTATCCATTACAAGCATCACAGATACCGAGGTTCCTTAAGAGTCTACTCATTATGGTGAATCTTTAATAAGCTTTGCTTTACTTTGGCTGAGAGAAGATTTGAGTAGAATTCATTTGGCAGGAGCCCATGTGTTGGTATTTTGGGGTCTTGTGCACCCTTATACCTTAAACGTCATTATCGAGCACCCCTAAACCCTATACCTCAACACATCCACTGTGACACCTACCCGCCCCTAGGAATCTAAGAGGGTGAGTGATTCCAATAGACAAGCTCAGTCACCTGGCAGACAATTTCAGTTCAACTGCAACATCTTTCCACTGTCTGCCCTCTATATTTGCCATAGAAAGTCAATTCAAGACAAATAAAGAGGAAGGAGACTAACTCAATTCAATACACATTTATCAAGCACCTTTATGTGTCAGTCAGTGACTCTTCTAAGCACTGGGATTATACAGACAAAAACAAAGGAGCTTATATTCTTTTGAGAGGAAACACATAGTGCAAATTATGGTTTTCCTCACTCCACTACTTAGTTCTTGTCCAAATGGATTTTTCCAATATAAATGGTTATTTTCCAATTTGGGAAATGTAATTCTCTTTATCTCTTCATTAGCTCCAAGCACCCCAGTCAGAGATAGTGCTTCTGGTAAAATACTTAAGTCTGAGAATGCCCTCCCCACCCCAACTTAATTGTTTCCCACTAAATATCACTCATACTGGAAACTACTAGTCTTAATAAAGACTGAGTAAACATTTTAACAAAGAAAGGTAAACAAATCCCTTTCCCTCATGCCCTGAAACAAAAGGTTTCATGCTTTCCATGAAGCTACTTAAGTGGAGAAAGGGGATATAGGATCATTAACTAGGAATTTACACTTGGTAGGAGGGGAGGGTTCAGGACAGGATGTAGGTAGAGGAGGGTCAGCAACACAGCTTCTGTCCAAACACAGATCAGCCCAAGCAGCCCCACTCCCAGAAGCCTGGTCTCTTTCCTTGTGGCATTTACCTCTACCTGATGCTTCTGCTCTCTCAGTTCTACTTGGATGCTTGGAGCTTCCCTTTCTCCAGTAGCATGGGACTTCCTAAAGGTCTCCCTTTTTATAAACTCCACTTTCTCCAACTCAAGCTTCTTTTGCTCACCTGATCAGGACCTGGATTTCTCTTCCATTCTGTCTCCCAGACTCAATGAATTGACTTTTAAAAGTCCTCTGATGCATGGCCTATTGTTTTGCAATCTTTTTAAAAATTCACTCAAAGAACTCATTCCAAAGGGATGGCTTGGCATTAATGCATTTTACCGTTAACCACTTCTTTATCTGGCCCCCTTTCTGTGATTAGGCCTGTGAAAAGACCTACTTCTTTACACTTACATACAAGTAAATGCAAAATTTATACAAATATTAGGCAAAAAACAAGGACATTTGGGGGAAGAAACATTAAACTTCTAGTAGGAGGTAGCCTTTGAGCTGAGCTTTAATGGAATACAGGGATTCTGAAGGGAAGAAAGAGGTGGGGAGGGATTGCTTCCAGGTGTGAGTTATCTATGCAAAGCCAGAGATGAGAAATGGAATGTTGTACAGGGGGAGACAAATGATTTAGTTGGGCTGGAAGGTAAAATGTGTGAAGGAAACCAATGGAAAAGTAATCTGGAGACCAAATGTGAAGCTCTTCTTTAAAACAACTTTAAAAAAACATTTGCTTTTGAAAACAAGTCTCTTACAAGTGTTTCACTAATATATTCCCTTTGCTTAGAATTTCCAGGGCTCTGCTCAGCTTTCCAAAGAGATGAGACCTGTGGCAGGGACCGGATAGTCAAGGACTACTTCAATCTCCAAGAATTGTAAATTGAAGGTGACACAAAGGGCTATGTTAGGCATATGTAAGCTGTAGCATAGTACCCACAGCTAATTGAGCACAAGGGATAGTACAAAAGACATTATCAATGACGTGTATCTGGAAAAGAAAGTGGATTGACTATGTAGCAATAGTAAGACACGGATGGCCCAGAGCAGCATTGTCAACTGAAAAATTATTAAAAAACCCAAAGGAAGAGCTCCAGTGTATAGTATGGATGCTTTTTGGGAAGATTTATGGAAGGACATGGGGGGAGTAGGGGGTGGAATCACATATAATAAGGAGTCTGTGATAATATAGGCTATGATATATACTTAAATTGATGAGATCACAGATCTTTGAAAATAGATGAGTGAAATAATGAAAAAAAAACAGTGATTTGATAAGTGATGGAATAAGTTGCTGAGTAATTGAATGAGTGACTTGAAGGAAACAATGAGAGCATCAGTGAATGAATAAGAAATGTTTATGGAATTGAATTAAATTAAAGTATATTTTTCTTCCTCCCCCATTCTAGGTCACTCAGCCTCTGCCTAGAGAGGTCTCTCTGTATTTCTTTCCTATTCGTAGTCGATTTGTCCCTCAGTCACACCTGACTTCACTGTTGGAATGATCCCCTAGAAACTTAACTTGTCTTCCTGTCCAATATCACACTAAGGTTAAAAATCCAATTTTATGCTATGCTTGTGTTGGTCCAAGAAAGTAATAATCAGGAGCATCAATATACAGAGCTGGATGACAGAAGAAGGATTCACTTGTAACCTTGTCACTCTATTCATTTTTGTTCCCTGCTTTGTAAGCCTCTGCCTCTTAAGGATCAATATGAGAATGTCTGTTTGAAAATGCACTCAGAAACTTTTTGCTTCCCAAATATTTTCCAGACTCCCATCTGACCACCCTCCCTAGCTACACACCACTTCCTCCCCCTATTCCTGTGCTTCATTACTTGGACTAGCAAACAGTCAAGCCTTATTATATCCTGAATTGCCACATCTGTGGAGATGTTACTTGTGGTTATCATTATGGAGTCATTTCCTATGAAAGTTGTAAAAAAAATGTTAGGAGAACTGTTGTTAAGGGTCACCGTCTGCTTGTGTGTTGTACTGAGAGAAATGATTGTTTAATTGATATATTTCATAGAAGAATCTGCCCAGCATGTCACTAAGGAAGTGCTGCCAGGTTGGCATGGTCCTTTGAGGAGAGAATTATAAAAAGATTATGTTCAAAGCATTAGATGCTATTTTAAGTAAGGGACAATCCCCTGATCCAGTAGTTCAGCCTGGTGGAATCTTTGCTCTAATTCAGGCAACCAAAGAGCTTTCCATAGAAATAGGCAAATTAGCTGATTATCTGTGTTTCAATTATTCCCTTTCAGAGCCATGCAAATTCACTGGCAATGTTGGTTAAACAGACCTTAGAGCAGTGGAAGGAATTTGATGAATTTATGAATGATCCATGAATGACAAAATCTGTTGAGCACAACCCCACCTTCCATTCCCTTAATTGATCTCTAAGCAACAACTCCACCTTCCCTTCCCTTCCCTTCCACTGATCAGTAAGCAGGCATTTTAGCATAACTTTTACCCCTCCCTTCCCTTCCACTGATCTGTAAGCAGGCATTTTAGTATAACTTTTACCCTTCCCTTTTCTAATTAATCCATAGGTGGGGGAGTTCAGCCTAGGGTAAAATCCCTGCTCCATTCTTCCCTGCCCCCCTGTGGAGTAGTCCACATCTCCACCCATTATGGGTTCTCTGTACCTGAGCCTAGGAAAAACTCGAGGGAAAATTCAAATATACACTGACCAATCACTGATTGAAGTTTCAGCTTACATAACCTGACTATTGTAATCTCTTTAAAAACCAGCATACTGTTTAGGCCAATTTGCTGTCTGATTTGGGTATGTGACCCCAGCAGTCCCATGGCAATAAAATCAACTTCCAATTTTAATCTCTGGGATCTTCCGTCTTGCTCCTTTTATGCCCAACATAAATTGGAGGCCCCAGTGAGATCTGTGGTGTTCCATGGCACCACAAAGATCCCAGAATAAGAAGAGCTCTAGGCCTCAGGAGGTAGGCATCTGCTTGCCCGATCCCTAGGGGGGGCTAGCCTCTGATGACGTTCCAGGGCCACAGGTCCCAAGGAGGGAAAGATCACATCTGCCTCCCGACTCTGACTTGCTCCTCATTTGGTCTTTCATGGATCCAGGACCTCCAGTTTGGGGGTGAGTAAAAATCTGTTCTGTTCTGGAGGGCAGAGGGCTAGATGTAGCCATGTTTCATCACCTCCCCAGCAAAGCTTTGGGACTCCAAAGCCTCTCGACTGTCAGTATTCTGGTTGATGTTTGTATATTTTTTGTCTGTCCTGCGTTCGCTTGAGCTCATTTGCTTCCTGTTCAGAATCTTTGAGGGCAAGCAAGCAGCTAGGGACTATTGCTTGTCGGTATTCGTCCTTGTCAAGTCGTCTTGAACTCATTCGCTTAAAACCTCCCTGTTTTTATTCTGCAAAGCAGGTATTCGAGTGGCTTATCCGAAGAGCTCCTCCAAGGGAGCTTTTCTGATTTCCACTGGGAAGACATATTTGTTTATAAGACTAAACTGTTTGTCTGTCTTTTTATCTTAGAACATGGGAGGTTCAGCCAGTACATCAAAAACTCCCCTGGATTGCATACGAAGCCATTTTAGAGTAGCCTATCAGGACAGGGCAGATTATGGAGTCCTCTTGAAGAAGAGGAAACTAATTTCTTATTGTATGCATGAGTGGCCTGCGTTTGGAGTGGACTGGCCTCCTCAGGTAAATTTCAACAAGCAAATTATCCAGTCAGTGTGGTGGGTGGTCACAGGTAATACAGGACATCCAGATCCAATATATCCAATTATATCCAATATATCCGATTATATCCAATATAATCCAGATTATGTTGATGTCTGGCTAGAGCTCAATCACCTATCCTCCTTCCTGGCTGAGGAACTATTCTTTCCAAAGGGGCATCTGAATCCTTGTGGCCCACCGGCTCTCAGACACTCCTATTGACCCCAAGGTCCCTGAAAATTCCAGAGCCCTAAATATTGCTTTTGTTTCCCAGTCCGCCCCTGGCATTAAAAAAACTCCACAGACAGGGGGGTTTTGAGGGCATGGTTATATCCTGGCTGGTAGAAATTGCTCAAAAGGTTTATGACAACAGGGACAACCCTTCTGATAAAGCAGACAACAAGTTTGCCTGGGTCCTTGTAGCTGCACCTCAAACTCCCAAATGGGGTACCTGAGTGGGCGCTATACCACGTGGTACCCACACCCCTCTTGGGAGGGACCAATGCGCATACTGTAAAGAGTTAGGCCATTGGAAAAATGAATGCCCCAGAAAAAAAAACCTCGGGAGCAACCTTGCCCCACTCCAGAGGTTGTAGCACTTACTGATTGATGGGGCCCAGGCATTTTCTCACTAGACCCCCTTAGCCTCCTTCCTGCTTCACATAGTGTTCCAGTATGTTGATGACCTCCTCCTTGCCGCACCTACTGAAAGCGCTTGTTTATCTGCCACCTCTGACCTTCTTTCTCTCTTGCAGTCTTTGGGTTACCGAGTTTCTTCTAAGAAAGCCCAAATCTGTTTATTTCAAGTCACCTATCTTGGTTACATTCTCTCTGGGGGCACTCAATCCCTTTCCCACTCTCAAATCCAAACCATTCTAGGCTTACCAACCCCAAAGACTAGGAAACAAAAAAAGCAAGGTTCGAAAATTTTTGGGTACAGTAGATAACACCGGCTCTGGATTTTGGGTTTTGCAGAAATTGTGAAACCTCTTTATTCTGCCACTGCCAGAGCTGGGCCCCTTTCTTGGTCTGGCCCAGAGCAAAAAGGCTTTTGATACACTTAAGGCCACCTTGGCCTCAGCACCTGCCTTAGCCCTACTTGATATTTCCAAGCCTTTCTATCTTTTTGTTGCTAAAATCTAATGGGGTGGCTAAAAGGAGTCCTTGCCCAAACCCTGGGCTCCTGGCACGGCCCTGTCGCCTGTCTAGATTCAGTGGCTGCAGGTTGGCCACCTTGCCTCCAGGCTGTTGCTGCAAGCTGATGAGTTTTCCTTGGGTCAGCCTCTTTCCATCTCCACCCCTCATTCTGTCGAGACTCTCCTCCGTAGCGGAACTTTTTACTGTGCTGGTCCTTCCCCTCCTTATGAGCATTGGGAAGGTGTGGAGTTGGGCCCCTCTTTGGGAATCCCTCCCCTCTGATCAAAGAAGCAAGCAGGCTACATCTCCTGCCTGACTAATTAAAGCCAATTAAGTGTGGAGCTTTGAGATTGGCAGATTAAAAGCTCACTTTCCAAAGGTCCACAAAAAATTCTCCCTGTTGTAATAATTTGAACTTTTTAATTTGGGAAATTTGCAATTTGTTTACAAAATATCTTTGCAAATTCTGAGAATTAATTATTAAGAAATTGGAAATAGGATATTGGGATTGCTTAAAAGAAAGAAGTTGTTTGCTATCTCAGCTTGACTTGTTCCTTGAATTTGAAAAAGGAAAATATAATAGCGTTTGTGAAACACTTGATTGTAAAATACGACTGGCATATGTTGGTATCTCTCTAACTTTGCATCCATGCCAGAACTGATAAAATCAATTATTGTATAAGTCATTTGATATTCATTGTTATTTTGTTGCCATCTTTCTGAGACTGTATTGTATTTCTAAAAGTCTATTTAGCTAAGTGAATTTAAGAAGCATTTTTGAAGTAGGAATAGTATTACAGCTATTTAAAAAAAATCTGAATTTCATACTGCATGTGTATTGGGTTTTTATGTTATAAAATTTGTTAATTTAAAACTTATATTTGGGTTACAAACAGGCAATAATAATGTTGATATTTCATTTAAAATTTTGGCTAAATTATGTAATTTGGAAAAATTATGAACTCTGATGTTAAAAACAATTTTCTTGTTACTATTCTGAAGCTGTTGAGTCATCTAAGGATATAGATATATATGTTAACTTGGATGTATGTGACTATACTATGTCTTGGGAAATTTACATTAGGAGCATTTTAACACCAAATTAGTTTTAGGAAATTCCCATATTTGAAAATGGTTATGGGATGAACAATTTTCTGTGCAAAGCAATTTGGAAATTACTAAATTAAGATCACCAGATTGGTAATTACTTGATTTTGGTTTGAAGTTTAAATTTAGGTACATCATAATTGTTTCTGATATTGTTACTGGTAAACATTGGTATTATGAATGTTATAATAGAAGCAGTTTCTTACACTCTAAATGTTGTTAAATTAAGAATTATACTGTCAGAGAAACAAGAAAATGATGATGGATGAAGTACTCTGACCATGTCAGAGTATCAGTTATGATATTCTGAAATGTTGTAATTTAAGAAATCATACACTTTTAAGTTTCTCTTTTTAAGTTTCAATTCATAAATCAAGTATTTACAATAGCATGCTTGGGAAAAATTACTCATTGATAATTATGTGAAGAAAAGACCCTGTGAATCCCCTTCTAAGCTTTGTAAAACCTACGGGTCTATCCAAATGATTTTGGGTCACAGCTGTTTAAGGGGGGAAATGATCGAGTGCTTGGAGTGATGGGGTACTTGAGTACCTGATATTTAGGTTAAGCAGAGTTACTTTAATTGAGAGAAAAGAAAGATACCATTTTTTTTAAAGCAATTGGGGTTAAGTAACTTGCTCAAGGCTACAAGGCCAGGTGTTTCTGGGTGGGTGCTAAGTGTCTGAGCCTGGGATTTGATCTCCAGGTCATCCTGACACTGGAGCCGGTGCTCTTACTCACTGTGCTACCTGGCCGCCCGGAAAGATACCATGTTTCCCCGATAATAAGACCTATCCTGAAAATAAGCCCTCCCCTTACTGTGTAAGATTCCTCTAAAATAAGCCCTCCCCCCGAAAATAAGCCCTATTGAGATTGCTACTGTAGTGAAGGTGATCCCCTGCGCTACACGCTACATTAAGTGAGCGTGAGTGCGTCATCCTGTTCTTCCCCAGTGATTTGCTTGCTGGCGCCATTGAGAGCAGTGCCGCGGAGGAGAGCTGAGGCAGGACAACATAAAAACCCGGTATGTAAGCGGGAGTGAGGGGGCATGATGGAGGATAAAAAGGGCATGATGGAGGAAAAAAGAACTCAGGGGGCATGATGGAGTGAAAAGAAGGACTGATGGTCATAATTTTATTATTCTGTCTGTTTTGACCCCCAGACATGAGTACAAAAAGGAAGAGCTATACTGTTGAGTATAAGAAAGCAATTGTAGAGGAGTCACATGGCAAGAATCTTGCAGTTTTCTGTAAAGAAAAACTTTTGGATCTTCGAATGGTCAGAAAATGGAGAACAGATTATAATAACCTCAATCAACAGGTGGATGAGGGAAAAGGGAAAAAGCGCAGGTCTGGATCAGGTCGGCAGCCCTTATACCTTATCCTGACTTGGAGATCCTCATTGGTGAATGGATTGCTGACAGGAGAGCAAAGGCCTTGGTTGTGCACAAGGCTGATATTCAAGCATTTGCCCTTTCAATGGCACCAGAGTTTGAAATGGTCTCAGAAGGATTCAAAGCATCACAAAACTGGTTGGACGGTTTCCTTCAACGGTATGAACTGTCCCTAAGAAGATCAACAACACTGTTTAAGCTGGAAGATGCTGAGGTTATTAAACGTGCACTTGCATTCAAGTCCTTTATTGATAGGATCGACATTTCCAAGTACCAAACCTGCAATATGATTGCTATGGATGAAACTGCAGTGTTTATGGGACAAGGATCTCAAACAACAATTCATCACAGGGGTGCAACGTCAATCTACATTCCCACCACTGGCTATGAAAGTGCACGGGTCACCTGTGTTTTGGCAATTCGTTTGGATGGAAAGAAAGCCACACCTCTAATCATCAGTAAGGGCAAGAAAGATAAGATTGAACGTGTATCTGGCATTTACGTTCTTGAAACCGAAAAAGCCTGGTGTACACAAGCCGTTATAAGAAAGTGGGTTGATTTAATGCTGCCACTTGTTATGCGAGGTAACCAAAGAGGTCTAATAGTCTGGGATTCAGCCAGCACTTACCGAGCTAAAGAAATGAAGAACTTCCTTGCAGAGAGAAGAATAGATCAAGTAATGATTCCTGCAGGAATGACTGCCTATCTCCAGACCCTTGATATTGCAATAAAGAAGCCATCCAAGGACCATTTGCGCATGGAAGTCAATGACTACATTGAAAATAGAATGGAAAGAAATCAGCGTGGAAACTTTGTGAAGCCCTGTCTGCAAGAAGTCGTGACTTGGGTGAAGAAGTCATGGGATAAAATTACTGACAGCTGTGTCACCAAGGCACTACGAGCAGGTTACCTGGACAAGACATATTCATTTAAAGAGAGCTATATTGCTGGACGTGACAGATTGGGTCCACTTCTTCTGAAGGAAATGGAGGCGCAAGACATCCAGGATGGAATTCAGGGTATGGACACTTATGACGATGTTGTTGAAGAAGATGACATGATCATTATTGAATAAAGGTACATTTTTTTGTTCACATTTACCTGTTTATTAAAATTGCTGTCAATGTTCATTAAAATAAGCCCTCCCCTGAAAATAAGCCCTCTGGTGTTTTTCTGTCCAAAAAAAATAATAAGAGTGTCTTATTATCGGGGAAACACAGTACCATTTCTAACACCAGGTTAATTCAAACTGTCTTTAAAGTCTACTTATGAAAAGCTGAACAAAGCAGATGAGAAGGTTAGGGGACAAATGTGGTTCATCCAGCCCCTCCTGTTTCCAGATAGTTGATATCAGTTTTAGAAGTATGTTGAGAGAGCATGAGGAAGTTTTGGGAAGGCAGAAAGATTTGTAACTTGAGTTTGTAATTAATAGCTCAATCAAATTTTATATGGCCCTATCTGAAGGACACTAGTCCATATTTATTTGCTATTTAATAATTTGAGGGACTGTAAATTTTACCATTCTTCTAAGCCTTGATTACAGGAGTCATCATAAAAGCCGATAATGGGATGGCAGAGGCTGCAGGCTTCGAACTGTTCAAGGTGGATGTCTGTGCTTGGAAAAGTTTGGGGACAACCTCAGACACTGCCCAGGGAGGATCTCTCTGACTTTCCCAATTGTGCCTTTTCTTTCTGAAAAGGAAACCTCCCACCTATTTATGCCTAAGCCTTGCTTTCAGCATCTGGTGATTACCTGAATGACTAGCAGAGATGACTCATGCCTGGAATCAAACAAGGCTAAGGAAGTTTTCTTTCTGGCTAGGGTTATGACATTGTCCCTCTTTTATTCTATAGCAAATTCACTGAGAAGTAATATTCAGGGCCAAATAAATGAATAAATACAGAGATGACATCCTTCAAAGAAGGAGATGATTAGTAATAAGGCAAAAAGTAATGAAATAGATGCCTGATTGACCAGGATAGTGAAGTTTGAGGAGAGCAACAGGATCAGACTAGATGACACCTAGGATTAAATACAGATGCATAAAATTGGCTTTAAAAATTTCCTATTATGTGAATTCATGATTTGAGCATGTTTGGGAAATAAGATTAGAGGTATGGATTTTGGATTTTAGCACAAGGATTGTATAAGATAGTGGTAAAGGTGAAGCTAATGTTAATTTGTTATTGCATCTGTCTGATAATTTTACAAAGGGCAGATGAAATCAATTTTTTAAAAAATGTTTTTCGTATTTTAAAGGACTCCTATACCAGGTACAGGATTTAGGAAAGGTAGAAATAGCAAAGAATAAATAAATTGAAAATTCTCTGTAGTCTCAAAACATGGCACTGATCTTAAGTAATTGTACTAATTTATATTAAGTCAAAATTATCTGGTCATCTCTAGATCTGAACTGGAGAAGCAAAACTCCTTTTTAGATTCTGTACCTACATGAGGCATCTGGGATTTAAAAGTGTTGCTTAAATGAAATAGGTCACTGGGATACAAGGAATTGTATGTTAATTATGATTCTTGTATAGTTTGTATGTAAGTTTTCTTTGTTATCTTGGTGACATGTACCTGACAATGTAATTATGTCATTTTGTAAAATTGTGAGAAAAACCTCATTGTATTAACTGAGCCTAGCCCTGTGTGTCTAAGAAAACTGAACTATTTGTTTGAACATTGTCTTGCATGGCTAGAAAAATGGACCTTTATATGTAAAATCGTGTTTCTGGGAGCTCTTGTATTGTACATTTGAACTCTAGTCATATAAGGATCATCCCCTGAACCTTGGAATCTGAAAAAGATGACATCAGTTGCAGACAGCTTTCCCAAGAATCTGGACCTGACCTCTATTGGGACAGCTTCTTTCCTGGAGAAATACAGCTAGAAGACCTATGGAAAAATGTGGCTGCCTCCTCTTCCTTGAGATTATGGGCTTGATTATAGGAAGTCCCTATTAACTGTTAAATGGCTGATTATTAGGGACCCTCCGCTACCATCCTTTGGGATTGGAATTGGATAACCTAGATGTTGTGGTCCCAGCCATGTCAAAGGTTTGACATACCTAAAAAGAAAACTAGGGAATATTGAGCACAACCCCACCTTTCATTCCCTTAATTGATCTCTAAGCAACAACTCCACCTTCCCTTCCCTTCCACTGATCTGTAAGCAGGCATTTTAGCATAACTTTTACCCCTCCCTTCCCTTCCACTGATCTGTAAGCAGGCATTTTAGTATAATATTTACCCTTCCCTTTTCTAATTAATCCATAGGTGGGGGGTTCAGCCTAGGGTAAAATCCCTGCTCCATTCTTCCCTGCCTCCCCTATGGGGTAGTCCCTATCTCCACCCATTCTGGGTTCCCTGTACCTGAGCCTAGGAAAAACTTGTAGGAAAATTCAAATATACACTGACCAATCACTGATTTGTAGTTTCAGCTTACATAACCTGACTATTGTAATCTCTTTAAAAACCAGCATACTGTTTAGGCCAATTTGCTGTCTGATTTGGGCATGTGACCCCAGCAGTCCTGTGGCAATGAAATCTACTTCCAATTTTAATCTCAAGGATCTTCTGTCTTGCTCCTTTTATGCCCAATAAATCTTTTAAGGATCAAAGTTGGGAAATTGAAAAGTGTTATTTTGGAACAAGTTTTAAGTGTGAGTTTTAAACATCAATACTTAAGAACAACTCTGATTTGAGATTTTTATAGATCATCAGGTTTGTTCAACTACCTTCTGCTGGTAAAGACTCTAAGCCTAGGTTCCCTGTTTTGCTAACCTCAAAAATTCCTGATTTTGTAATATTCTCCATGTTACTCAAGATTTTGTAACTTTGATTCCCTTTTTGTAATTCCCTTTACTAACTATAAAAGAACTCTGTAAAACCTTCAGGGCATCCTTGGTTTCTGAGGAGTCTTAGATCTCATTTGTTAATTTTGTCAATAAATTGATTGTGTTCAGTATTAAGAATTTTTTCACCTCAGATTTCAATCTCTATGCATCACAGAAAGAGAAATCCTCTGAGATTTTTATCTGAATGGTTTAAAATGAATGAATGAGAGTAAGAGCACTGGCCCCAGAGTCAGGAGGACGGAGATCAGTTCTGGCCTCAGATATTTAACAGCCACACACAAACAAACTGGCCGTGTAACCTTGAGAAAGTTACTTAACCCCAACTACTTAAAAAAAATAAAATGAATGAATGAGGACTTCTGGTGCCAAGATGGTGGAGTAAGGAAGGAAATTCCTGGAGTCCTCCCAAATTCCCCTTCAAACAACCTTGAAAAATACCTCAGAACCAGTTTAAGAGCAGGGAAACATATTACCAGCATAGCAATAAGAGTCTGTTTCATTGGGGTGGAAAGGGAACTCAGTTGGAGAGCAATAGTGGCACTCCAAATCCCAGGGAGCCTGCAGTGGCTATATGTGAAGCCTCAAAGAAAAGTATAAATTGGTCTTAGGCTGAAAAAGAACTCTTGGAAGAGCTTAAAAAGATCTTTTAAAAGCAAATAACAAAAGTAGAAGAAAAATTGGGAAAAGAAATGAGAATAGTGCAAGAAAATCATGAAAAGAGTCAGCATCTTGGCAAAAGAAACACACAAAAAAATGAAAAAAATATACAAAAATTCAGCAAAGAAAATAACTCCTTAAAAAATAGAATTGGCTAAATGGAAAAGGAGGGACAAAAGCTCACTGAAGAAAATAAGTCCTTAAAAATTACAGTTGGACAAGTGAAAGCTAATGACTCTGAGACATAAATAAATGATAAAACAAAATCAAAAGTTTAAAAAAAGAAGAAAATGTGAAATTTTTCATTGGAAAAACAACTAACCTGGAAAATAGATCCAAAAAAGATTAAGAATTATTGGACTACCTGAAAGCCATGATAAAAAAAAGAACCTAGATATCAGCTTTCAGGAAATTATTGAGAACTACCCTGATGTCCTAGGACCAGAGGGCAAAATATAAATTGAAAGAATCCATCCATCACCACCTAAAAGAGATACCAAACTGAAAGCTCCCAGGAATATCATAGCAAAATTCTAGAGCACTCAGGTTAAGGAGAAAATACTGAAAGCTGCCAGAAAGAAACAAGTCAAATATTGTGGAACCACAGTCAGGATTACACAGGATTGAGCATTTTCTACATTAAAGAACCAGAGGGCTTGGAATATATTCTGGAAAGCAAAGGAGTTAGGATTATTATTATTTTTTTAAGCAATTGGGGTTAAGTAACTTGCTCAAGGTTACATGGCCAGTTATTTCTGGGTGTGGTGCTAAGTATCTGAACCCAGATTCGATCCCAGGTCTCCCAACTCTGGGGCTGGCTCTCTTACTCACTGTGCCACCTGGCCACCTGTAATGCGAATGTAAATTTTAAAGATCTTCCCTGCCCCTAGGCTAAAGTGCACCAGAAGCCTGGGGAGGGAGGCTTGTTTTTCAGAAGATACTTTTTGATTGGCCAGTGGGTCAAAAAGGTTGTTACATTCTCTGAGCCAGGAGAAGGCTATATAAGCACTGATGTGTAGCTTTTGTTTTGGGACTCACTTTGAGAAGTGTTCTGTGATTTGATCTGAATTCTGGGAAGCCGTTGTTGAGAGTCCCCCGGCTTTGAAAAACCCAGAATGTGGAAACCCAGATGTTGACTGGGTATGGATGTAATGGTTGGACAGTTTGGAAATCTGTCTACTTGATGTTTCTGTCTTGATAATTATGCCTGTATACTTTGAGGTTCAGGGTGCTGACCTTTTCTCCTGAACAAAGTAAATGATATATGTCTGACTGATTAAAGTAAGCTTGTTAACCCATTTTGAGTTGCTTTCCTTTAACAAAGCAGATCCAAGAACCTGTGGTAGCTGCAAACCCTGAGAACGCGCTTGGGGTGCTTGCTGCTACACCACCCCAGGAGTTAGGATTACAACCAAGAATCACCTACACAGTAAAACTGAGTATACTCTTTCCAGGGGAAAATGAATATTTGATGAAATAGAAGACTTTCAAGTATTAATTAAAAGATCAAAGCTGAATAAAAAATTTGATATTAAAATACAAGACTCAAGAAAAACATAAAAAGAGAAAAAATAAACAAAGAGAAAACACAAGATATTCAATAAGGTTAAACTGTTTATATTTCAACATGGCAAGATGATATTTATATTTCTTAAGAACTTTATTGCAGGTATAAGATGACTATGATGGTGTAATATCTAAAAAAATCAAATTAAAGAAATAGAAAGAAGATTGCACTGGGAGAAAGGAGAAGGGTAAGATAGAATGGGATAAATTACCTTACATAAAAGAAGTATGAATTAAATTGGAGGGGAAATGGAGAGGGGACATGGAAGGCAATGCTTGAAACATACACTCATTAGACTTGACTCAAAGACAGAATGATACACACAGTTGGATATAGAAATCTATCTTACCCTATAGGGAGGTAAAATGGAACAGAACTTCTGTATTCTATGTAACAAACCTGTCTCTTTGTCTCTGAGTGAAGAAACTTATGAGTTCAAAAGTTTCTGTCTTGGGGCAGCTAGGTGGTGCAGTGAATAGAGCACTGGCCCTGGAGTCAGGAGGATCTGAGTTCAAATCCATCCTCAGACACTTGACACACTAGCTGTGTGACATTGGGCAACTCACTTAACAGCAATTGCCTTGCCTTCCATCCTCAAAAAAAAAGTTTCCCTCCCTCTCCTCCTTACTCTCTCTCTCTCTCTCTCTCTCTCTCTCTCTCTCTCTCTCTCTCTCTCTCTCTCTCTCTCTCTCTCTCTCTCTCTCTCTCTCTCTCTCTCTCTCTCTCTCTCTCTCTCTCTCTCTCTCTCTCTCTCTCTCTCTCTCTCTCTCTCTCTCACTCTCTCTCTCTCTCTCTCTCTCTCTCTCTCTCTCTCTCTCTCTCTCTCTCTCTCTCTCTCTCTCTCCCCTTCTGTGTCTCTGTCTCTTTCCACCTCCTGTCTCCCCTCGCCCCTTTCAGAGTTAGATGCCTAAAGTTTAGCTTCCCTATCAGTCACTTTTAGTTAAAGAAAAACTCTGAGTTAAAGTTTAGAGAGTCAATACTCTGATAAACATTCTAATTCTAAGGAAGTTATCTCAGCACCACCTGCAAATCACTTTGTGCCAAGGAACTTGCTATCCCTCATAACTTCAGCTCCTGAGAAAATTCATTGATATCTGTGTGCTATCCTTGAAGTCAGATAAGCTTTGTCCCATCTTAGTTTCATTCTTACCAATAAAAGGTGGTTTTGTCTCATTCCCAGGCACTTGTGAGTCTGCTGCTTCTGTCCAGTATCAATGACCTTGGGATGCAGCTGGGTCCCATATATTCATAAAACAGTCCTTTAATACAGAGAAATGTGGTCTTCATCCCCCATGTATCTGTATGCCCACTTTCTTGAATATAACCAATTATGATCCTTCACTACCACTAAGATAAGGTCAAAATGGGTACATAATTTAGACGTAAAGGGTGATAGCATAAGCAAATTAGGAGAGCATGGAATAGTTGACCTATCAGATTTGTGGAGAGGGAAGAATTTGTGGAGAGGACCAAACAAGATGTTGCCACCCCCACAACCAATGGCATGATATCTTCACCTACTCTGTGATGCTTTTTGTTCTATACCTAAAAAAAGGAGTCACATCTCTAATTCTAGGTTTTTGGCCAAAGTCAGTGCCATTGACCCATCCTTTATAAATAGGTTGAACAGCCTATTATCTGGCTCAGAGAAAATTACCTTAGTCTACCTTTTTGGATTTTGTTTTTACTCCCAACAGTCCCAGATCCTTTAATACTCTTTGGAATGGCAGCACTAAAGGAAACCAATCCTAATCTTTTCAAAATTCTAGCAGGAAGTAATAAGAAACAAGCTGGGACCCACTACCTGCTCATTTTGACCATCCATGATGACTAGGCAAAGGCTTACAAGAGGATAGAGATAAGAGGTCTCAGTGAACATTCCAGGAACTCTAATTATTAAACCTTTAAACTTTACATCTTGAAGTGTTTAACCTTAGGGACTCTCTAATACCAAGAGCAGAAGGATAGGTTGAAGCTAGAGTTGCTCAGCAAGGGAACAGACCTATTCTCATTATATGAGTCAGATGCAGGCTGTGTTTGAGGTGTAACCCACAGAATCCTGCTGATCAATTTTATTTCATTTGTTCAAAAAATTAAATTATATTTTCCCCAATTACATGTAAAAACATCCCTTATTTTCCTTTTTTTTTTTTTTTAAGCAATTGGGGTTAAGTAACTTGCTCAAGGTTACATGGCCAGGTGTTTCTGTATTTTCCTTTTTTTTAAGTTCCACATTTTGAGGTCCAAATTCCATCCTTTTTCTTTTCCCCCTCCCTGAGATGGTAAGCTATCTGATATAGGTTGTATGTTTGTCATCTTGTAAAACATTTCCATATTAGTCATTTTGTGCAAGAAGACTTGAACAAAGAGAGACAGAGACAGAGAGAGAGAGAGAAAAAGAAAAATGAAAATAGTATGCTTCAGTCGGTATTCAGATAACATCAGTTCTTTCTCTTTAGGTGGATTCATCACAAGTCCTTTGGGATTAGCTTGGATCATTGTATTACTAAGAATAACTAAATCAGCACAATAATATTCCATTATAAGTATATACCACAACTTGTTCAGCCAATTCTTAACCACCACAAAAAGAGCTGCTATAAATATTTTTGTACAAATAGGTTCTTTTCTCTCTTAAAAAAAATCGATTTAAAAAATCACTTTGGTATACAGATTTAGCAGTGGTATTGCTGGATTTAAAGAGTTATGCAGATTTTGTAGTCCCTTGGGAATAGTTCCAAATTGCTCTTCAGAATGGTTGCATCAGTTCACAACTCTACCAGCAGTGTATTTATTAATGTGCCAGTTTTCTCACATTCCCTCCATTTATCATTTTCTTTTTTTTTTTGTCGTATTAGCCAATCTGATAGATGTGATATGGTACTTCAGTCTTGTTTTAATTTACATTAATCAGAGATTTAGAGCATTTTTATATGATTATAGATAGTTTTGATTTCTTCATCTGAAAATTGCCTGTTCATATCCTTTGACCATTTGTCAATTGGGAAATGACTTGTATTTTTATAAATTTGACTCAGTTCTCTACATATTTAAGAAATGAGGCCTTGGTGTAAAAAATTCCTTTCTCCACAGTTTTCTGACTTTTTTCTAATTTTGGTTATGTTGGTTTTATTTGTGAAAAACTTTGATTTTATATAATTAAAATTATCCATTTTACATTGTTTAGTAGAATTGTCATTTTTATTATATTGGTTTGGCCTAACCATAAGTAATTAATATTTTCTAATTATTTAGATCTGACTTTATTTATGTGAAAAATGTTTTATAAGTGTGTTTGTATAGTACCTGGGTCTGTCTTGCCAGGTAAACTCCTAAGTATTTTATATAGCCTATAGTTAATTTAAATGGAATTTTTCTTTCTATTTCTTCCTGCTGAACTTTGTTGGTAATATATAGAAATACTGATGATTTATATGGGTTTATTTTTTATTCTGCAACTTTAGTTTTCAACTTCAACCAGTTTTTAAGTTGATTCTCTAGGATTCTTTAAGTATACCATCATGTTATCTGCAAAGAGTGATAGTTTTGTTTACTCACTGCCTATTCTAATTTCTTCAATTTCTTTTTCTTCCTATTGCTATAGCTAACATTTCTAGTACAATATTGAATAATAGTGGTGATAATGGACACCCTTGCTTCACCCCTGATTTTATTGTTAAGTTTTCTAGCTAATCTCCATGACAAATAATACTTGCTGATGGTTTTTAAGTAAATATTACTTATCATTTTAAGGTAAACTTACCTTCTTTTGTTTAAAAGATATATAAACTCTCCCCATCCATTACTTGGTCGGCTGCCAGCATCGGCTATCAGTCCCCATGTGTATATTTTCTTTTCCTGCTTAATAAAAACTTTTCCTTAATTAAAAAAAATAGTGACTTTAATTGTATACTCTTTCACACCTTACACTTTTCTGCTTAGTATTCTTAAGGCATGGGTGTACTCCTAATATTAAGAAACCTTTATGCTTCTCAACTGCAAATGCAAGATGATTATCTTAGTCCCCATCTTTTCTAGAGCTTGCTTCATGTTTTCCCACATTAATACACAAATATTAATGCAAACAATAAAAGTACAGTATCTAGTAGTAATGCTCAATTGCATTACTGTGCTATGCACAAACAATACAATAGCATAGCAACAGACATTAATTCAAATTCAAATCATGAAAGCTGGACCACAACAACCTTTTCATGTATCAACATATAGCAATTATGCATATAGTAGCATTCAGACTTTTAAGAGATACACCATATCAATAAATCCAGCAACTGAATAACAGTATTTTCAAGCCAGCCTCAGGTTGGGGCTCGTGACACTCCCAAGCCCCACTCCCACCCTTGAAAACAATATCAAGATATGATCAGGAGTAAACAAAATTATCTACGCTTGTAAGTGTTGCTATATCTTTGCTGTATAACCTTGTTGCACATCTTTGCTATGCTTAGGCAAAGTAAACTGCCTCCTTTATTAAAAGTTCAGTGACTCAAAATGCCTCATTTCATCAGAACACTGAATTGTAACTATACGATGATGTCTTTGGAGTTGGGTCTACAACAGGCGGTATTGCTGAGTTAAATAGAATGCATTGTTTAGTGACTTTTGGAGCATGATTTCAAACCAGTTACCAGAATGGTTGAACCAATTTACAGATCAAACAGTACTGCTGTTTTCCTATGGCCCCTTTGAGAATTGTCATTTCCTTTTTTTGGTCAACTTTCCCAATCCGATGGGGGTGAAGTTGCTTTAATTTGCATTTCTCTATTTATTTGTAACATGGAGCATTTTTTCACAATATGCTATTTCATTTCCTCTGACTGTTCTTGAACTGGGGATGCACTATAGAGTTTGTGGTAGAGAGTTATATGAACTAAAATTGGACAGGATTTGATAAGAGGATGTGAAGTAGAGGGTGGTCATCATTACTGGGATTATTTTTACTGCTGTGGTAGTTGTAAGCCCAGAATCTCTCTGAGTACCCCCAACTTCTCTCTCAAGATGAAGAGAGTTACATATAAAGAAAGAAATTAATGGCTTCATAGCAGGATGGAGCCTGGGATTTAAATCTGTAGAGCCCTAAGCCTTGAGCTAAGGAATAGAAAAGAAGTTGGCTGTTTTAAATGAGGAAAATGGCAATCCCACTGTTCTCTGCTCTGAGATAGAGCACGTTTGGAATATTGAGTTCCTTTCCCCCATACCTGGAATGCTCTCCCTCCTCATGTCTTGCTACTACTGGCTTCTCTGGATTTCTTCAAAAGTCAGCCATAATCTTATCTTCTATAGGAAGCCTTTCCTGCCCCCCTTGTTTAATTCTAGTGCCTTCTTTCTGCTGATTACTTCTAATGTATCACATGAATATATGCCTATGTCTGTGTATGTGTGTATATTTATATGTCTTCCTTTCTTATTTGTACATTTCTTGCTTGCCTGTTGGCTCTCCCATTAGCTTATAAGCTCCTCAAGGGCAGGGACTATTTTTACCTTTCTTTGTATCTCCAACACTTAGCACAGTGACTGGAATACAGTAGATGCTTAATAAAAGTTTATTAGCTGACTGACTCTTTGTACACTGCTTTTTTTTTTTTTGCTTTTTGGAGGGGAAAAGTCAGGGCAATTGAGGTTAAGTGACTCACCCAAGGTCACACAGCTAGTAAGTGTTAAGTGTCCGAGTCTGGATTTGAACTCAGATCCTCCTAAGTCCAGGACTGGTGCTCTATTCACTGTGCCACCTATCCACACCCTGTACATTGCTTTTTAAGAAGGACGTTAGAGACGCATCCAGAGGAGGACATCTGGGAGGATTAGGGAACCAGAAACTGTGGTATGGTAAAATTATCCCTGCATATTTAAAAGGTTGTCATGGAAAATTGTAGTAGTCATTCTCTCTTGTCCCCAAGAGGGCAGACCTGTAATAATAATTACAGTAATAACTGCTTTTTACATTACACTTTTAAGGTTTAAAAAAATCTCAATTGACTTTTGAGTTCATTTGATCCTCATAACTACTCTGTGTGGCAGGTCCTAAAGATATATTCCTCACTTTACAAATGAGGAAACAAAGGCCCAGAAAAATTTAATTGCTTCCTGTAGTCTGATCACACAGTTATTGTTGGGTTTCTTGTGACTTCATGTCCTTTCCATTACAGCACCAAGTTGGGAAAAAGTAAACTTTGGCTTGATGTAAGAAGAACTTTGATCTAAATTAGAACTGTCCCAAAGTGGAATGGACTGTTGTGGCAGATAGCAAGCTTGTCATCCGTGGGTGATTTTCAGGCAGGGATAATTAACCATTTATCAGAAATGTTATAGGTGGAATTCCTGATCAGGTGTGGGTTAGACTAGATGCCCCGTAAGGTCCTTTCCAGCTTCAAGAGTCTATTGTTCTGTGGTTCTAATACTTGGTGAGGAGAAAGAGCTTTGATGTGATAAGAAGAGCATTAAGTGTGGAGGCAGGAGACCTGGGTAAGACTTGGTCTAGCTCTGACACTTACTGTAATTCATGGCATACGTATTGCCACTGTATATAATTGTAGCACTGTTTATTTCAGTGCAAAAATTAGTTTATAACTTTTCTTTGCATAATTGTCACATGGTATAATTCTGTTCACCATGCTGCTTAAGAGGTAAAACAGAGCAGCAACATATCCCCCAGTGGCATATGGATACATATTTGTCTCTCATGTGTTAGCCATGAGCTTAGATTCTCAGTGCACTCACATTGTCAGTATATTTCCAAAAGCCAACTTTTGTGGTTTGTTTAGAGTGCTGCAGTACTAATGGTATTGTCACTCAATCCAATGAAATGCAAAGAGACCAGGTGGACAGGCGAAGCTGCCATGAGTAAGTCACATGATATGGTTAAGACTTGTATCTTCCCAATTTTAACATATATTCACAAGTATTCCATACATCCTAATCTTGCACCAATTCAAGTTTAGTAATAAATGAGTTTTCAGTTATACCAGCACAATTTTTAAAAAACTTCACATAATGATCACACCCCACTTTTTTGCAAAAAAAAAAAAAGGCATAAAATCTGAGATGATTATGTGGTAAAATACAATACTAGTTTCCTGACCCTGGACAAGTTATTTGAATCTCAGGTTTTGCATCTGAAAAATAGGAATAATAATCATTGTACCATCCATCTCATAGAGTTGTTAGAAAAAGTGCCTTAGGGGTGGTGGCCAGGTAGCACAGCGAGTAAGAGCATCGGCTCCAGTGTCAGGATGACCTGGAGATCAGATCCCGGGCTCAGACACTTAGCACCCACCCAGAAACACCTGGCTGTGTAACCTTGAGCAAGTTCCTTAACCCCGATTGCTTAAAAAAAAAAGTGCCTTATAAACCTTAAAACAATATAGAAATGTCAACTGTTAAGGTTATTGTAATTATAAAAGACTATGAAAGATGTTGGGCACTTTCACTGGCTGTTTCCCGTGCTTAGAACACTCTAACTCCTCATCTCCACCTCTTGGCTTCCCTGGTTTCCTTCAAGTCTCAGATAAAATCTCATCTTCTAGGAGAAGCTTTTTTTGATCCCCCTTATTCTAGTCCCTTCCCAACACTCTGTTGATTATTCCAGATTTATCCCATGTATAGCCTGTTTGTTTGTAGTTGGTTGTATGTTGTCTTTTTCTTTGTATACCCAGCACTTAACATAGCACCTGGCACATAGTAGGCCCTTAATAAATGCTTATTGACTGACTGATCAAGAAGTACAATGAAATTAATAATACATAAATACTTAATGTTTTAATATAATATATTATTTGTATTATATTATAATTATGTATATATAATTATATGATAATATATACATACTTAATAATATATACATGCTTATATTACAGTCTCTTATAAACCCATTTTTTTTCTGGCTTAAAAAAAGATTGCTTTTAAATCTGAAATTCAGGAGTGCTGAAGCCTCAGGATCAGAATCATAGACCCTCTTGACATATCAGTTCCATTATTTATAGCCAACATCAATACAAGACAGTAGCTGCTAAAGTAGAAGCTAAATCCTCTGGGCAAACCATGAGACTGACCAATCAGAGGGTAGGAAGGTTCAAATCCCACCCTCCCTGTGATAGTTAATCCTGGGGCTTGTCTCCAAATAACTACATTTACCTTTATCTCCCCATTGGTCTCCTCCCTCCACTATACAGCTTCCTAACCATATCCTAACAATTATCTAGGTACTCCAAACCACAGGTCATGGAGGTTCCATGCAATTGACCAAACCCGAGTCCCACTTTTTTATTTTGGGTGAGAAAGTGAAGCAAAGGAAGGGTTACAAGATGGGTATTACATTGTCCTTCCTGACCAAAACCTACTTATCTTCCAAATGTCCTTTGTTAAGGTCACTACTATCCTTCCCAATCTCAGTGTCATATTCCACTTCCCCCTAATCCTACGCATTCAATAAGTGGCTAAATCTTCTAAGTTCTATTCCTGAAACATCTCTTTTACATTTGTCTCCTTCAGGTACAAGTCTAATTCTGCTTTCCAGACTGGTTAAATGTTTAAACATTTCCCCAAAATGTGAAAGAGCTCTAGCTGGAGCCAGGAAACCTGGGTTTTAGTCTTAGCTCAGTCTTGTGACAAGGGTTCAACCTCACTATAAGGATATACTGGAGCCAGCTCAAAAATTATTAAATTTTCACTGTGAGAATTTCCACCTCAGAATTGGCAAAGGCTACAGATCATGACTTGATTTCTTGTTATTGATGACTGTCAGGATTTAAGAAAGTGATGGAGAAAATGTCAATATTGCAGATCAAACTTAAAAGTGTGTTGTGTCCTTTTTTTTTTTGAGAACTAGTTAAACATTTACCAGCACACTCCTGTATGTAAACATCTTTAATCATGAGTTTTCCTATTTATAAAATGAACAGATTAACCTAGATGATCTCTAGGATCTCTTGAAGCTCTTTAATTTGATGAGTCTACAAGTCAGTAGTTAACTTTCTAGAAATGACTAAATGTACCCTACCACTTGAGAACCAAATGCTTATCCATCCATAAAACCAAAAGTATTTTGCAGGTTGTTTGTTTTAGGAACTTGATCCAGTAGATCAAGTGAATGATTGTTAGTTTTTTGGCCAAATTAACATTGACTGAGTATAATCTTGTACAACTTCTTGATCTAAAACAAGTGAGGTACAAATCCAGAGCAGCTGGGTCTGGTTTACTGAATTGACAATCTCATATTTATCTTGACTTCACTAATTAGAAAAATGATAACACCTAGAAATGATTTGAGAAAGAGTCTTTATTAGAGTATACACTAGGAGAAAGAGTCTATGATGTCCTTTATCATAAAAGGATATGAGTGAACATAACCTTTAACCCAGAAATTCACTGCTAAGTATATATCCAAACTAGTCTATAATAAGAACCAAAGGCCCACCATACACAACCATATTTATCAGAGCAAAGAACTGGAAACAAAATAGATGCATAGTTATTGGGGAAAATTGATAAGTTTTGACAAATGCAGAGAAGGATGGGAAGATATACATGAACTGAGGCAAAGTGAAGTAAGTAGAGACAGAAAAACAATATATGCAATGGCTGCAACAGTGCAAATGGAAAAAAAAACCTGAAATAATGCAGAGAAATTAAAATGACACAGCTTGGCCCCAAAGAAGAGAAATAGGACGCTTTCTAATTTATTTACAGAGGTTGGCAGACCATGGATAAGAAATATTGCTTTTGTCAGACTTTTTCCAATTTGTTAGTTTTTTACTAAGCTATTTTCTCTCCTTTCTTCCTTTCTCCTTGTTAATAGTTATATATTCATGTATAAGATTAAGTCTTTAAAAGTGTCTCATTGGTTCAGGATGATATGAGGATAGTATATATCTTCAAAAAGGGATGGTTGGATAAAGTTGTAAAAGTTTAAAATTTTAATGGAGTAGTAAACTTCACTTTGAGATAGCAACAAGATCAGACCATTTTGTCTAAGATATAGAATACATATACACATATATGTGTAGATATGTATACACACATATATTTATATATATATGTTCCCTGCCCCCCCCCAAGTTTTTCTAATGGGATACACAGGCTTTGAGTGTGTTTTAATAATAAGTTTTCAAAATTTAATTAAGGATTTTATATGGAAAATTACATTCCCCCTGTTTTAAAGTCTCTGTCCAATTATATTAAGAGACAGAAGTGATCATTTTACAAGTCAGGTCCTAATGGATCCTTTAAGAGTCTTCCTTCAGCCTCTAGATGGTGTTGTCCTTATCAGGTACAGGGTTAAAGTAAAAATAAAAAGAGCAAATGGTATATAAAAATGGAAATTCTCTGAACATTCAGGGGAATTATGGGTTCCTAATTTGGTGGTCTTCTTATACCTCTCTTGTTAATAAAATTTGCTACATAAGGTTTGAGCTGGTTTTCACCACATGAGCTAGTTATTGGAACATCAAATTTAGGAGATTGCACTAAATTGTGTTGTCTTGTCACTGGCGTATTTTAACAACATTAAATAGGGAATCTCTGTAAGTGGCTTAGAACCAGAGAAGTGGATCTGCTAGGAGGAGGACACCTCCAGAGCTGCTCTGAGAATGAGGTCTATTCCAGAGTTTCCAAGGAAAGATGTTGCCAGGGACCAGATGACTGGGACTGCCATGGCTGGAACTCAAGATGGAATGTGTTAATTAAATGGACATTGGAAGTGGGTTTCCAGGAAGGCGATTTGATGTTATTTAATATTGATGATAATTGTATTACTTTTATTTTTTATGGTGTTTTTATGTTTGCCTGCAAGAAGGGTATGCCCAAATTCCTTTTATTTATTGTTCAGGGATCAGGGTCATTCCTCCTACAAGTTTTTGGTTATCTGAAACCTGTCTTCTGTTTATATTAATCTCACCTAACCCAAACCTGACTTATGGAATATAATAATGTTAACTGTTCGACATTCCTCAAGTAGAACCCAAATGAAAGTTTGAGTTTCCTAAAGGGGTTTCCATATTTGTCAGCTATCCTACCTAACTGTGTAAGGATTTGCATGAGTTTTCATGGTTACCTTGGTAATATGTAAATCTCCACTCTCAGTCAGTCTATTGTAAACCCTCTAAAAGTAGTATAACCTATAACCTGATTTAGTTTACCTATACAGTCTGCTTAACAAGGTTTATCTCCTTAAGTGATATGTAAGATTATAACTTTGCTTAACTGAGTTTGTCCAGGTTTTATGACATTGATGGCAGCATGGGATTATGATTTTTGTGATGATTATGGCCACAGTGTATTTGATTCTTGGTGTAAGCTTAAGTTCCCTGATTTATAGCCCCTGAGATTTATTCAGATTGATCTCTCTTGACTATGAGACATTAGGAAAAGTTTGTCACCAATTTGGGCCCTGTTCCTTTTTTTTTTAGAGGGGGTAGGGCAGGGTAATTGGCGTTAAGTGACTTGCCCAAGGTCACACGGCTAGTAAGTGTCAAGTGTGGTGCCCTATTCACTGCATCACCTAGCTACCCCTCACCTCTATTCCTTTTTAAAGGACTTATATAAAGCTCTAGATGAGATAAGTAGTGAGGAGGATGCCACTGAGTTGTGTTATTTTTAAAATCATAACTCCATTTGAAACCATAACTTGGCTTTCTGCTTCTGTAATTATTCTTTCTGCTTTTGAGAATGTTGGTTTTTTGTTTTTTGCTTTTTGGAGGGCAATTGGGATTAAGTAACTTGCCCAAGGTTACACAGCTAGTTTTTTTGTGTGGGTGTTAAGTGTCTGAGGCCGGAACCGAACTCAGGTTCTCCTGACTCTGGGGCCTCGCTTTACTCACTGTGCCACCTAGCTGCCCTGAGAATGTTGGGTTTTAATAAGCCCAAATGAGGTAATTATAGGGAAATATTTTATTGTATTGTTCAGGAAACCTTACTTATTAGTATTGCTTGAACCTACCTTGATTTTTGTCTAACCCAAAAACTTACTATAGATGACAGAGATTTCCCAGGAAAACCGGATGCTTCAAGGAATGCTTAAAATTCCACCTAGGCTGGAGTTGTGAACTGACCCAACCATTATGGAGAACAATTTGGAACTATGTCCAAAGGGTTATCAAACTGCGTATACTCTTTGATCCAGTACTACCACTGCTATATCTACATGCCAAAGACATAAAAAAGGGTGGGAGGGGGAAGAACCTATTTGTACAAAAATATTTATAGCAGCTCTTTTTGTAGTGGCTAAGAATTGGAAATCAAAGGGATACTCATCAAATGGGGAATAACTAACTAAACAAACTTGTTATATGATTGTAATAAAATACTGTGCTATAAGAAATGTCAAGCAAGATGACTTCAGAAAAACCTGGAAAGACTTAAATGAACTGATGAATAGTGAAGTGAACAGAACCAGAACATTGTACACAGTGATAGGAATATTGTTCAATGAAAAACTGTGAATGACTTAGCTAATCCCAGCAAAACAATGATCCAAGCCAATCCCAAAGGACTAATGATGAAGCATACTATCTGCCTCCAGAGAAAGAACTGATATTGAGTACAGACTGAAGCATGCTTTTAAATTTTTCTTTCTTTCATTTTTTATTTTATTCAAGTCTTCTTGTACAAAATAACTAATATGGAAATGTTTTACGTAATTGCACATGTATAACCTATATCTGATTGCTTACCATATCAGGGAGGGGGAAAGAGAGGCAGGGAGGGAGATATAGAATTTGGAACTCAAAACTTTAAATAAAAATGTTTTTAAAAATTAAGTACCTGAGGTTATATTAGAACTCAGGTCATCCTGAGACCAGGCCCAGCACTCTACCTCCTGTGCCACCTGGCTGTCTAGAATAGAATACCAACAGTAACTATGTGGCATATATTTCAGCTAAGAAATCCACTTTATCAAGCCTGCATTGTATAGTGGCACTAGAAATTCTTCCCACCTTGTGGTTGTGTGTCTGAATAGAATAGGGGGTGAATCAGGACCATTTTTTCTATCTCTCCATTTACTAAAATAAACATCCCTGTCCCATAATAACCTGCCCAAAGTTTTATTTAATCTCATATTAAATTCCAAGTCATTTTTAGCTTAGAGAGAGATATCCAAACTGGCAGAGTTCCCCACAGTTTCTAACATGACTGCCCCAGAACAATTTCAGGTAATCTTTGTAGGGAACTTACACAAGAAAGAGTTATCTTAAAATAGTCTGAGTTAACATTCCAGAATTGAGCTACCAAGTCATTATCTCATTCCTCCTAGACTACTCCCCTCCCTCTTGACTTACACAAAGAGAGCTCTTTCTAGGGGTGTTCTAGAGAGCAATTTGTTAAATTTTCAGGGTAAGCATGCATCCTTTGTAAATTGGAAAACGCTACAAATCATAGTTTGATTTATTATTTTGATGATTGCCTAGACTTAAGAAAATAATTGATAAAATGTTAATAATGGACATTAAATCTAAAAGCATTCCTGTGGTGGGTACATTTGTTTGTTTGGCTAACTGGTTGTTGTTATTGTTCATTCATTCTGGAAGAGGACCAGTGACATCAGGACCATGATGTCTTGATTGAAATGTGAATTAGATTTAAGTGAGGCAGAGCTGTGTAAAGTTATCAGCCTCACTCTCCTCCAGAGCCACAGGAGTCTAGTGGCAAGATGTAGGTCAGGATGATTGGTGATGGTCCACAATGCAGTGGGAGGCCTTGGGCTTTTTAAGCTAAGGTCTTTCCCAGGTCTCAGTTTGTCTGAGACAATAGCCATTCAGTGATTAGAGGCTCTATGAGAATTGAGGCAAAAGATGCCTAATTTCCTTTCACAAAAGAATAAATCCAGGAGGGGAAGACCCTCAGAGTTTCTAGCCAGGCAATTGCTTCTAGGAGCAATTGCTATTTACACTCACTCTGAACCATCAAACCCAAACAATAAGCAAGTGAGGTTTGAACTGGGACCTATTATTGACCAATCAGTGAGAGCCAGAGTGATTTGGGTTCAAAGTTAGAGTAAGGTAGCTCTCTTTGAATCCCAATGGGTTTTATCAAAGCCTAGATTTTCAGAAATGTATTTCAAGAAATTGTAAATGAAAACTTTATGAGACAAAAGAGTTAATTCTGACAATTTTTTGAAAACAACAACAACCATAGAATAAATAAGTAGGGAAGAAAAAAAATCTAGCACCCAAATCCCAAATTATCTTGTGACATATGAATGATCAAAATTTATATTCCTTTGGAGAGAGCACTCCTCATGTGAACAGAGGGAGAAGAGAAGGAAGAGGAAGAAGGAAGGAAGGAAGAAAGGAAATACAACATTACCCAAATGGAACTGGCCAGTTAGGTTCCCCAGGGGGGGCAGCTACTACTGCTCATAGATTGTTGTACTTCCTTCATTTTGGCAGAGAACCAATGACATCAGGAGGGTGATGTCTTGACTTGTAAGTGAATTGGATTTAAGTGAGGCAAGGCTTATGCAGTTATCAGCCTCATTCTCTCCTCCAGAGTCATTGGAGTCCAGCAGCAATACAGAAGGTCAGGATGACTGACAATGACCCATGATGCAGTGAGAGACTTTAACATTCACTAGCACCCTGCTACCTCCCTTCTTATACTGATTACTTAATTTTTTCTTGAATTGAGAAGAATAATGTTATTCCTAGGACCAATTACTTCTAGATGGTGGGAAGGCAATGTTGTGAACAAGAATTACTGGCTCTACACAGCTGGGTGGATAGATCTCTGGACTAGGATTCTATATGACAGACTTGACTTTGGGCAAGTCATTTAACCTCTGTCAATTCCTTAATATATAAAATGGAGATAATAATAACTCCTACCTTCATGGATTGTTGTGAGGGAAAAATGAGATATTCCATAAAGAGCTTTGCAAACTTGAAAAAACTATAGAATGCTTATTGTTGTTCAGTTGTGTCTGACTAGACTCTCTGTGACCACATTTGGGGTTTTCTTGGCAAAGATACTGGAATGAGTTGCCTTCCTTTCCCAGTTCATTTTACAGATGAGGAAACTGAGGCAAGCAGGGTTAAGTGACTTGCCCAGAGTCACATAGCTTCACAGGAAGATGAGTCTTCCTGACTTCAGGTCTGGCACTCTATCCACTGTACCATCTACCTGCCTTGTTGATAGAATGCTAGTTATTGTTCATTGTCTTGAGGTTCCATTCTCAATTCATTTCCCTAAGAAACAGCCTTTCTGAACACACCTTTCAAGCACTATCTTCTCACAAGCTGGAAAATGGTTTCAGAAAAAAAATAGTACTTTTTTTTTTTAAGCAATTGGGGTTAAGTAACTTGCTCAAGATTACACCGCCAGTTATTTCTGGGTGTGGGTGTTAAGTATCTGAGCCTGGATTTGACCCCCAGGTCATCCCGACACTGGAGCCGGTGCTCTTACTCACTGAGCCACCTGGCCTCCCCCAAAAATAGTACTTCTTAATATTTTCAGTTTCACTGCAAATTAGATTTTTAATATCCTTTCCCAGTGATTGCAATGGCCCACTGAGCTGCTCTCTCAGAAATGACTTTATGATATTTAGAGGAAACATTGCGAACAGTTGCCTCTGCACAGTAAGATTTGGTACTGTCAGGAACACTTGCAGCTCTTTGACTGGTTACCAAATCTTTACCTGAAGCCCCTGGAGAGCTTGTGCAAGTCCCCCTATTGCTTCCATATCTAAGATCTGGCCTAGGAATGGTCTTGGAGCTCCCTTGTCAATGTCTCCTGGTTTATGCCACTTTTACTTAATCTTCACATATTGATCTCTGACAAACTTCTTGACTGTTGTAGGCTTCACTTGGTGTCTGAGGCCTGTCATGTTGACAATGAAGAGAGTGGTTCTGTCTTTGGGCAGTGCCAAGATATGTAAGAGGTGACAGAGATAGAAAGAAAGTCACAGAAAGACAGAGACAGAGAAACAAGAGAGACAGAAGAAAAGAGAAAGAAAAGACCACGAATTCTTTTTCTACCAGTTCTCTAACTATTCCTTTAAGGATATATTATATTTTGCCAAGAATCAAAGTCAAGCTGATTATTCTATAGTTTGCAATCAGATCTCTCTTTACTTCCCTGCCCCCTTTTTTTCTTTTGGAAAATGAGGACATTTATCTTTTTTTTCCCTCTGCAGAAGACCTTTCAAAAATCACTGAGAAGTGGGCTTAGAAATCACACCTATCTAGAGATAGAGTTTGTGTGGGTCTGGTGACTTGGAGGTTCCCACTTTTAATTATGCAAGGAGGGCATACTTGTTCTACTTGGTTTAGGTGGGCCACCTGGAAACCAGGCAGGGCATCTCAGAGTATGGTCCTACTCACCAGCACAGAGTTCCTTAATCTTTAAAACTGCACCTAGCCTTTTGGAACACCTAGTACTAGAAGTGCTTTCTTCTTTGGGGCTCCAACTCTAAATTTTTCCCTTTTGTCCAAACCTTTAAGTTAAATCAGTGCTAAGCACTGAGGACTGGAGAGGTAGGTGGAGCTATGGGAAAAGAACAATAGACTTTGGGTCTTCAGTAGATTGTGGAATCAAGATGACTTTTGGCCCTTGAGTAACTCCCATACCTGGGGGCGTGGTCAGGGTTTGGGGCAAAATTTGTCTTCCCACCCCTCAAAGCCACCAAAGCCCAGTTAAATCTGGAGCCTGGATTAGTATTTAAATTAGTGCTGGCTTTATAAAAGAAGCAAACTTCCCTCCTAAGTGTCTTTGCTATAATGTTGTGCTCCAGGCTTTCTTAGGACCTCTGGGAACCTAGAGGAGACAGGTAAGGTTGTGTAGACCTTGTGGTTAAAGGTATTGGAAAGGCTGGGGACAGATAGAACAGGTGGGACAGGCTCTCCATCCCTTGTGTTTCTCTTCTTGGGCAATCTCATTTTCCTCCACTCTGATGATGCTTAAACTTTTCTTTCTATGTCTGAGCCCCTCACCTATCCCCTACAACTCTGGGAACCTTTCATTCCTCTCTTCCTACTTGGCTCTCCTACTCTTCCCCTAAACCCTGTCTTTCTTGTCTCTTCTCTCCCTATCCACCACCTCAGACTTTCAGTTTAAATCAGCTTCTCAAATCATTCTGTTCCATAGACTTTTGAAGACTGCCTTGATTCCTTGTTCAGAAAGATGAATTTGTGGCTTTCTCCTCTTTGTAGGTCATCATGCAAATTCCTTTGCCCAGAACTCTAGACTGTGCAGCAATCTGGCTCTAGTTAACATTTCCCCAGCCATTTAACCTGAGGGACTGTTCCCTAATCTTTATTCCTATATCTTCTGGTCTCCCTTTTAGGTTTTGTTATTATCCAGTTATGAACGACTCTTTGTGGCCCCCTTTGGGGTTTTCTTGTCAATGATACTAGGAAGGTTTACCATTTCTTTCTCCACCTCATTTTACAGATGAGGAAACTGAGGCAAACAGGATTAACTGGTTTGCCCAGGGTCACTCTGTCCGAGGTCAGATTTGAACTTTGGAAGATGAGTCTTCTTGACTTAAGCCCTGCACTCTATTCACTGAACCACCTAGTTGCTTTGCCTTTCACTTTAGCCCTAACCCACCCTTCCCTCACCCTATCACATCCCCCCCCATCCCTCCCAAAGATCCAGTTGCTAAAATCTTTATCTTCCTTCTAGGCTTACCACAGGTGCCCGCTCCCCCAGGAACATTGCTTCATTCTCCCAATTGAAAGTGATTTCTTGATTCCTCATGTATCTTTGCTTGGACTCTTTGCTGTTATTTAACTCTCCCTTATAATAAAATGATTTATGTACTTTTATCTAGCTCATTAATAACTATAATAGCTAGTCTTTATCTTTCACTTTAAGGGTCTCATTTGATGCCCATTTGATGAGGTAAGTACTATTATTATCCCCATTTTGCAGATGAGTTTGCTGGTTGAGAGAGGTCAAGTGACTGACTAGTATTAAGTATGTGAGGCTGGATTTGCCGACAGATCTATCCTCTGCAATATTTAGCTAATTCTATTAGACCAAGCTGCCTGAGAGCAGAGATTATTTTAATATCTAATCTCATTACCCCATTGGCTACCCCTCCCTTTGTGGTAGTGTGGGGTCCTAGGGAGAAGAGAATAAGAATTTGTATGATGCCTGCTATGTTCCAGGCACTTTACAAATATCTCATTTGATCCTTAATGACCATCCTGGGAGGTAGGCACTATTATTTCCCCATTTTACCGTTGAAGAAACTGAGGGAGAAAGAGGTTTGGATCACATGGCTAATAAGTGTCTGAGGGTCTTCCCAGAGCACTGTCCAGTGTACAACTTAGCTGTCTCATTGGCTATCAAAGTTCAAGACATAGAATATAAAATGTAAGAGCAGGACAGAACCTTTGAGCATAGAGTATGGAATTCCAGAGTTAAAAAAAAAAGATATTAAAGATCATCTAGTGCCAGGATGGGGAACCTGGGGCCTCAAGGCCACATGTGGCCCTCTAGGTGCTCAGGAAAGGCCCTTTGACTGAATCCAAACGTTACAGAACAGATCCCCTTAATAAAAGGATTGGAAGCCCAAGCCTCTGATCTCTCCATAACAATACTGCCTCTCTTACCAGGCTATGGTAGAGAATACTTTAAAGTGCCACAGAAATGTGAATTAAATTGACCAAGAACATTATTGTTCTTCATATCCTACCTCTTTGGGTCTCAGGTCATCTGTGAGGTCCAGGAAGACTTGGAAAGGTCTGAACTTGGAAGCAAGAGACATGGGTTCTAGCTCTGGTTGGTGTATATGACTATTTTAACATAATTGGTTTCCTTTGTAATCCTAGTTGATTTTTTTGCATTTAAAACATTCTGATGGGTTTCCCCAAACTCTCAAAGGGGTCCAAGACACACAAAAAAGATCTAGAACAGGGGTGGGGAACCTGTGACCTGAAGGCCACATGTGACCCTTTGGATCCTCAAGTGTGGCCCTTTGGCTGAACCCAAACTTCCCAGAACAAATCTCCCTTGGCTGCACTTGAGGATCTAGAGGGCCACATGTGGTCTAGAGGATGCATGTTCCCCACCCCTGATCTAGAACCTCTGGTCTAGACAAACTTAAAAATGTTTTTAATTATTATTTTTTCAATTAATAAGCATTTTTTTCTCCCTTTCACCACTGTCTGATCGTGGAGGAGAATCCCTTATAACAAATATGCATAGTAAAGCAAAACTAAATTCCCACATTGTCCAAGTTGTTCAAGACTATCTTTAAGGTCCCTTCTGTCTCTAAATCTTATGATCAAAAGAGATACTGTGTATAAAGCGTTTTGAAATTTAAATCACTATATGTAGTGAATGCCAGTTATCATTGGACCTCAGTTTCCCATCTCCTAAGATAAAAGTTAATCTTTAAGCTCCAAGTCATGATACAGGTATTATAAGAATCTAGAATTCTGATTCTCTAATTTGAATATTACACAATTCTAAGTTTCTCACATGGGATTCTATCTGATTTGAATTTAGGGGGTGGGCCCTAGGGAAGGAGGAAGAAAGAGAGGGGAGGAAGCTGTCTTGGGGGAAAAGAAAGTCTGGAGGAGGGGCACCTCTTCCCAGGACCTTGACTCTCACTTTTTCAGTTCAATTTCTTTTTCTTTAACTAGTCTGCATTCCATGAGGGCTGAAGGCAAAAATTAATGGTGTTGGGGAGGGGGTGGGCATAGGAATTGCCCTTCAAACTTTGCCCCCTGAGATTGCTTAGCTAACTCCCTTGGTTGGATGGCCCCTCCTTGACTGGGCAAGCCTTTTACCTGTCAATCCCTGGTCTCCTTGGTCACTAAACCTTCAGCTCCCCACTGGGTTAAAGTGGGAGGGGCAGGGGCCCAGAACTGGAGCCAGATCCTAAACAGGGCCTCCGAAGGTCTTCTGGAATTTTTTCTGGAGGTAGGATGTCTTCCAATCTCTTTCCCTCTGTCTCCTCATTAGAAGTTCTGTCTAACTTTCTTGTTTCATAGCTGGGGAAGCTGAGGCCCAGAAACCAGGAAGGATTTGCCCAAGGTTACACAGCTAGTCAGTCACAGAGGCAAGATTAGAACCTTGTCTTCTTTCCTTCCAGGGAAGGGCTGTACATCCTAAACTTTAGTTGCCTTGTCCCCTTAGCTCCCTACCACAGATTGCTAGAAGCTGGTGCGGTGATCAAGGAGGGGCTCTAAGGAGTGCTGGGGGTAAAGTGGTGGGGGTGGGGTGGTAGATGTGAAGAAAAAACTCAGGGAAGGGAGGAAGGCTCTGGGGGATAAAACAGGGGAACCCCTGCTGGAGGAAGGAGGTCCTTTTTTTTTTTGCCTTTTTTGGAGGACAGTTGGGGTTAAGTAACTTGCCCAAGGTTACACGGCTAGTTTTTCTGTGTGGAAGAGCTCGCTTTCTGATCCCCAATCTACCTTTCTTCTGGACATTACTAGCCATAAGACTCTCACCCTTTCCTGGTAGATCCCCATGCCAATTTGGAACAGTTTCCCTCAGGGAAATTGAAGCCTTTAGAGCTGGGGGTGGGGATAAGGAGGAGAAATCAAATTATACTTTTCCCAAGAGAGGCAGTGACATGCAGAGGGGGGAAAACTGACTCAGGTGGTTCAGGTTGTATTCCCATTTTTTGATTTGCTGTGTGACCTTGGGGAAATCCTTTCCCCTCTTTGGCCTTCAGTTTCTTTAACTGTAGAATAAATGGGTTGAACAAGATAATCTCTAAGAACCTGTGTAGCTCTAATACTCTACGTTCTTCAAGCCTCTCCTCCTCTTTCATTAAACATTCTGAGGCCCCTCTTAGTTCTGAAACAGAGTGATGGCTGTGTATTCAACCAGAGTGAATCCTAGAGATGGAGTTAGAGCCTAGGGTAGAGGATTTCTAGCCCTGGGGTTTACCCTCTATCCCAGAAGGCAATTTTGTTAGGTGTCTGTGTTGAAAGTGGGTCCAAATTTCTGGTTCAAGTAATGGTTGTGTCTGAGGATGAGGGTGGGGCAGACAGAATCCCTCTTGCTTGGGAGAAAGAGAGAGAAAATGCATGATTTTCCTTTTCTTTCCTCCCTCCTCTCATAGGGGAAGGGCACTAGATCCTTTCCCCTTGATAAGGTGTCCAGAGGAGCAGAAAACTTTGGTCAAATGTCAAAGATCCCCCTTTCAGGAAGACTCAAGTATCTAGGCTTCCTGCCCCACCCCACCCCAGATTCTGCTTTCCCAGGGCTCCATCTCCTCCCTACCCCCTCCCATTCCCTTTTTTCCCCTTAGATAATTCCCTCCCCTCCCCATCCTAATCACCTGAGACTCCTTCCCAAACCAGGAGATTTTTAACCTGGACTTAAAAAAATGTTGATAACTATTTCAAAATAACTGAATTTTTTTTAGTAATCCTATATATTTGATTTTATGCATCAAATGGTATTCCGAGGAAGAGTCGATATACTTCACTAGACAGCCAAAAAGGTCTATCACTCTAAGGTTCAGACCTTAGCCTTAGATAGATCCTAGACCCTCCCCACCCCCACCTCTAGTCCCCCTACCCATCATTGTGGGTACCTTTAGCCATGACTTCCCCCCTCCTTCTTCACCCCTTCCTCTTCTTCCTGGTCCCATTCTCCCTCAGACTCTAACTTCCTGTTTCCTTGGGCTCCAGGCCCCAGAGATGATGCCTCAACCAGGATGGGGATTGCTGTTCCTGAGCCTCATGGCCATGGCCCATGGGGTTCGGAAGGGTCATGATCTGCTCAATGTCTGCATGGATGCTAAACACCACAAGGCAGAGCCTGGTCCAGAAGATGGCCTTCATCAGCAGGTAACAGGCAGGGAGCAAACCTCCTGGGCCTAGGGGGACCACAGTGTGGAATTCTGAATGGGAGACCAGGCTGAAGTGTGGTCAAGAAGGAACTGCACTGCACATCCCTGGTTTAGGGACAAGAGTGTTCCTTATAATAGTTCTCTACTTGGGGGCGGCTAGATGGTACAGTGAATAGAACACCGGCCCTGCAGTCAGGAGGACCTGAGTTCAAATCCTGCCTCAGACACTTAACACAAAAACTAGCCATGTGACCTTGGGCAAGTCACTTAACCCCAATTGCCCTCCAAAAAGCAAAAAAAAAAAAAATTGATAATAGTTCCCTACTGTCAATTTGACAGTTAACAAAGTTTCATCACAGCAGCAACATCCATCCAAGGAGGGAATATAGTATATTTAGCAGGTGAGGAAACTGAGGCTCAAGAGAGATGGAATGATAGGTTCAGAGTCAGATGGCTGGTAAGTATCATGCCGTGACTAATCTACATCTTAGGCAAACATTTCAGACCATGGATGTTTCATAGAATCCTAGGGGGTCAGCACTAGGAGTGATTTTCCCACCATTGCATTCAACAAATACTGTGAAGGCCCATGGTCTTGGGACTTAGAATATTGGGGGAAGATGTGACACATTGCCTGTTCAGAGCTTACCGTCAAAAGGAGAGAAAAGAGATAGGTAAATGAGTAAGTTAGGAAGAGGAGGAAGATAAGGGCAGGGGGACTCAGAGAAAGTACAATGAGAAATTTGAGGAGAAAGAAGATTTAAATTTCTTTTTACCTGACAGTTTTTTAAATTAAATCTCATTTTTAAAAAATAAACAAAAGTATATTTTGTCTCCACAATCCCACTATTGGAAAAACAACAAAAAAGCCCAAAGCTCTCATAAGAAATATGGGTAATTGGGGCGGCTAGGTGGTGCAGTGAATGAGCACCAGAGTCAAGAGAACCGAAGTTCAAATTCAGATTCAGACACTTAATACTTACTCGCTGTGTGACCTTGGGCAAGTCACTTAACCCCAATTGCCCTGCCTTCTCCCCTCCAAAAAGCCAAAAAAAACCCAAAAACAAGAAAAAGAAATATGGTCAATTAAGCAAAATATCCCTATATTGGCCTTGTCTAGAAAAAATGTTTATTCTGCCGCCTTAGTCCTTCATTAGTTCTCTATAATTTGTGATTGCTATGTTCTAGGTGTCTAGGGTACAAAGAGAAAGCAAGATAATCCCTGCTCTCAAGTCTTAAGGTTGGTTGGTTGGTTGTTCTTAGTGCATGAAGACCAAAAGGACATCTCTATGTTGGGGTCAAGGTACAGGGTTTCTGACTGTGGCTGGTCAGACCAGTAGGAGCTCAGAAGGCCATACCACAGGTCAGGTACAGAGGGGACATGTATCCTATACAAGATACAAGAAACATGTATTCTATGTGTAAACAGAGAGCAGCCGCAGCAACAACAATTAAAAGAAATTTGAAGAGGGAAAGAACATAATAATGTCAAGGATAGGATAGCTACCCATTGGCTTGAATTTTTCAGGCCACCTTGGGTCAGAGTAGATTATGTCTAATGTCTCTGCCTTTGGGAGAGGCAACATGATGTAATGGCTGAGGTCCTGGCCTCCTAGTCCTAAGGCTTGTGTTTGCTTCTGGTAGTGGCATTATAGATGGAAGGTTGGGTCAGTTATTCACCACTCTAGGTCTCCATTGTTGTGTGGAAAGCATTTGGTAAACCTTAAAGTGCTTTAGAAATGGGAGTTTCTGGCCAGCTCCTCAGCCCTCTTTGCCTTCCCTTCCCTCCAGTGTAGCCCATGGAAGAAAAATGCCTGCTGCACTGTAAACACAAGCCATGCTGCCCACGAAGACACTTCTTTCCTGTACCACTTCAACTATAACCACTGTGGAAAGATGACCCCAGCCTGCAAACGCCACTTTATTCAGGACACTTGTCTCTATGAGTGCTCTCCCAACTTAGGACCCTGGATCCAGCCGGTTGGTAACTGAGGGGGAAACAAGACTTTGTTTGAGGGGAAACAAAACAGTCCTTATCTATTAAGCCCAGCTGGATTAAGGGGAAAGGAAAGCCTCTGCCCTCAGGGAGATGTGCTAGTGTTTTGAGTTAGTGTGCTACAGTTTGAAAACTAATGTTCTTTGTCTTCAACCTAGGTGTCCTCAAGCTGGCGGAGGGAACGGATTCTGAATGTTCCCCTGTGCAGGGAGGACTGTAACCAGTGGTGGGAGGACTGCCAATCCTCATATACCTGCAAAGAGAACTGGCACAAAGGCTGGAACTGGACTTCTGGTAAGGCTCAGGCTCCCCCTGAGGCTAGAGGGAGAGGGGGCTGGGGCAAAGGGGAGATGGGGAGGGAGCCTAGGGTAAGAGAGTGGAGACTGTACCTCCCTGCCTTTGCAGAGGGGAAGAGAGGTATGGGCTATGACTGTGGAACACTGCATATAAGGTCTTTTTGATGGATTGGTTAGTTCTGCAGAACTTTTGCCACCCCCCCCCTTCAATTTTTTTTTCTTATAATCTATGGCTCTCTGGATGAGGTAGGAGTTTAAGAGATTTGGGGAAATGTGGTTGATATAAAAACAAGGTAAAGTAGAGGGCTAGGGTTGGAGTATGCAAAGTTGGGGCTAAAGGAACCTGGGGAAATGCCTGAGCCTCAGGTTAGGGGCTGGGATTTGACATTACATATAGGAACTTTACATAGGTGTTTTGAAAAATTTGCTAATTATTCTTTTTTTTTTAAATTTATTTACTTTTGGTTTATAACATTCAGTTCTGCAAGTTTTTGAGTTGCAGATTTTGTTTCCCTCTCCTTCCCCCTTTCCCCCTCATGCTGGCATGCAATCCCATATAGGTTCTACATATACCTTCACATTAAACTTTAGTCAAATTGTAAAGAAGAATTATAACCAATGGCATGAATAATGAGGAAGAAGAAACAAAAGAAAACAAAAAAAAGCAAGTAGTTTGCTTCAGTCTGCATTCAGTATCTGTAAATCTTTTTCTGGATGTGGATAGCCCTTTCCATCATGAGTCCTTTGGAGTTGTCTTATAACCCTGCATTGCTGCCGTAAGCCCAGTCTATCAATGCCAGTCATCACCAATATAATGTGTCTATAATCCTGTACAATGTTCCCCTGGTTCTGCTCCCCTCACTCAGCATCAGTTTATATAAGTCTCTCCAGGTTATTATGAAGTCTGTCTGCTCCTCATTTCTTATAGTACAAGAGTATTCCGTTACATTCATATACCACAACTTGTTTATCCATTCCCCAGCTGAAGGGCATCCCCTTGATTTCCAATTCTTTGCCACCACAAAAAAAGCTGCTATAAATGTTTTTGTACATACAAATCCTTTTCCTATATGCATGATCTCTTTGGGATACAGCCCTAGAAGTGGTATTGCTGGATCAAAGGGTATGCACATTTTTGTAGCCCTTTGGACATAGGAATTTCATGTAGTTTTGAGTAGAGAGGTAGGTAAGTAGGGACCTGGGGGAAGGGCCAGAGGGTAGAGAGAGGGCTGGCTACAATTTGGGCTTTGGCATCTGAGTTCAGGGGCCGAGGGCATGGGATGTGACAGCTGGGGTGGGAGAGGCTCTAGACATTTAAGAGCTAGGGATCTGGGGCTCAGGATGAGGGCTGGGATCCAGAGTTGGTCATGTGGAGAAGGGAGCAGGGGAAGGCTGGAAGTTGGGGTGGAAGGCTGGTGGGGAGGTGGATACAGGGTTATGTGGGAGCCCAAAG
>NW_027187296.1:7116721-7117199 GCF_028583685.1 Petaurus breviceps papuanus | reverse complement strand
CCCCAATGAAGCTGTGGCTAAATATTATGCTTTTGGCTCTGCCCCAGGTATCTTCAGTTGGGGGGCCAGTTTCCCCTTCTTGACTTTGACACTGCTGTTGCTTCTCTGGGGTTAACCCTCATCAGGCATCAAATCTAACCAATCTACATGCAAAACCCAGCCAAGATTTACTCCCAGTCTGAGTACCCTGGACCCCAGCATCCTACCTGACACAGTCTGACTCTCCTGAAACCCTGACTTCTGAAGTTGAATTCTTCCCCCTCAAACCTGAGCTGTCTGCTTGGAAACCTACACCCCCACACGCTTTGGATTTCACATTCCCCACCCCACTACTGAGGGAGCCAAGGAGGGAGTGCCTTCCTTTCTCCCCACTTTTAAGTAGCTCCAACCTCTTGCTCTGCATCATAGCCAAGTCCACTTACCCCCCTTCTCTTCTTTAGGGGAAATTAGATATGATTACTTCCCTCTCTAAAGTAAA
>NW_027187296.1:7093978-7116621 GCF_028583685.1 Petaurus breviceps papuanus | reverse complement strand
CTAAAGTAAGCCCCCCCCCCCCTTACTCCTTTCCAGTAAGGATCATTTCATTGATTATATTTGTATCCCTAGTACCTGGTCCATATATAAGTAGGTGCTTAATAAATGTTGATTGATACAAAAAAAAAAATTTCTCTTAACCATTCCAGTTCTTCCCCATGCAATAGAAATTTTCCACTTGTGTCTGACTCCTCATGACCTCATTTGGGACTTTCTTGGCAAAAACAGTGGAGTGCTTTGCCTTTTCCTTCTTCAACTCATTTTATCAGTTGAAGAAACTGAGGCAATTAGGGTTAAGTGACTTGTGAAGGCTCACACAGTAAGAATCTAAGGCCATATTTGAATTGAGGTCTTCCTGCCTCCAGGCCCTATGCTCTATCTGCTGAGCCACCTTACTGCCCCTTTACCACTCTACCCTTGTATATTTTTCCAGAAGTTCCACTACAGAAAAATCTCTTAAGTAAGGCCTTGATGATCCCTTGGCAACTTTGCTGTTACCCTTTGGAGATGGACTATATTCAATGATTATAAACTCTGCTCATCACCAGCAGGTAATAAGGAAGAATAAAGAAGTAGGGGTAAGAATAAAAAAAGAATCTCAACTTTTAAGCTCCACCCCCCTCCCCCCTGCCCCCTAGTAGGCAGGAGGCAGGGATGGGAGGCTGTGACTGGGGCAAGCCAAAGCTAGGGTTTACTAAGGTGACCTTGAAGTGCACAGCTTCTCTGTTTCTTTGCACTCTGGGTCCCTAGCAAATTATAAAGTATGCAGTCTACTGAAGAAAGAGACTCATTTTATAAACGTGAAGTGGTATGAGGGGAAAGAAAAATGGATCTGGGGACAGTGTTTTCCTTCAGTTTTTACATCAGCAAAAAGAAAGGACTGGAAGAGATAGCTTCTAAGTTCCCTTCCAATTCTAAATTGATCCCTTGGGAAATATGGGAGCAGAGAAGTGGAGATGAGATGTACAGGGTCTTTAGGAGTTTCCCAATCCAGAGGTGCCTGGCACTTCTTTTTTTTAATTTTTTAAAAAATTTTTATATATTTTCTTTTTTTTTTATTAATTTGTTTGTTTCTTTTTAGTTTACAGGATTCAATTCCACAATTCCTTGAATTTCACATTTTGTCCCCCTCCCTCTCCTCCTCCCCCATGGCAGCTTATAGTCAAGTATAGGATCTGTAAATACTTTCACATTATACATTAGTCAGGTTATAAGGACGGATCGTACCAGCTGGAATGAAAAATGGTAAAGAGGACATAAAACCAAATAAGAGAACAAAAAAGATCAGGTATTTTGCTTCCACCTGGATATAAACTTAGTTCTTTCTAGTTCTTTCTCTGGATGCACATATTTCTCTACATCATGAGTCTTTTGGGATTGACTTATATCACTGCATTGCTGAGAAGAGTCCAGTCTATCAAAGTTGGTCATCACACATACGTTGTGTCTGTAATTGTGTACAAATTTCTCCTGGTTCTACTCTTCTCACTCAGCATCAGTTCTTTTAAGCCTCTCCAGGTAAATATGAAGACTATCTGCTCCTCATTTCTTATAGCGCAATAGTATTCCATAACATGCATATACCACAACTTGTTCAGCCATTCCCCAATTGATGGGCACCCCCTTAATTTGCAATTCTTTGCTACCACAAAAAGAGCTGCTATAAACATTTTTGTACATATGGGTCTTTCTCCCATTTCTATGATCTCTTTGGGATATAACCCTAGGAGTGGTATTGCTGGATCAAAGGGTATGAAAGTATTTATAGCCCTTTGGGCATAATTCCAGATTGCTCTCCAGAAAGACTGGATCAGTTCACAACGCCACCAACAATGCATTAGTGTTCCAATTTGCCCACATCCTCTCCAGTGCCTGGAACTTCTAAGTACCTCCCTGAACCAGATTAAAATGTAATGGGGTGGGGGGGGGGAGCCAGGTAGCACAGCAAGTAAGAGCACCTTCCCCAGTGTCGGGATGACCTGGGGGATGGAATCCAGGCTCAGACACTTAGCATCCACCCAGAAATAACTGGCCGTGTAACCTTGAGCAAGTTACTTAACCCCAATTGCTTTAAAAAAATGTAATTAGGATATATTTAACAAAATAAATAAAAATGTAATAACACAAAGCTTAAAGTGTGGTGTGCCCTGCAGGAATCCTTATATACAGATTAGGAACCTATTTTTATTTGATTTGTCACCATTGCCCTATTCCACCTGCATTTAAACCCCATGATAATGTCCCCCCTCTTCACATTTTCCTCTCACTTTGGAGATGATCAAAGTAATGGGTTCCACAAGTCTGGAATGAGTAAAAGATTCTGGGGCCTAGAAGAGGGGGCTTTTGAAAATCAACGTTCAGATGATAGGATTTCAAAATGGAATGAAACTTTTCTTGGTCAGCCCTTGTGATTTTATTGGTACTGCAACTCAGGCGTCTCTATAATGGTAATTTATGGGGGGAAATGATAAGTGACTTCATTTGGGTCTCATAGTAAGTAGGGAGTTTATACCAACTGTCAACTCTGAAAAATAAAAATCAAACCAAAGAGCTCACAGGGTTTATAAGCAAAAATCTTTCTTTATTCTGTTGGAGAAGGCAAATTAGATATAGGTTCCAGTGTCTAGGAGTGAGGAGACCCAAGGCGGCAAGCCTAAGCTTTGATACATAGAATTGTGGCTAGAAGAAGAACCAAGCATTGAGGTGCAGCTGTGTCGGGGGGGAGGGTAACAGCAACAATGAGTCAAATTTGGGCAGTGAAAAGTCATAGCAGGACTTCATGACTCGAACATGGTTCCTGCAAGTACTTAGTCTGAGCTCATTGACCACCTAGGGCTGTTTTGAGTCAATTCTGTGATTTAGCTGCCCAGAGTTCATCCTAGAGGGTGAGGGCAAAGGATTGTTGTTATGCTCAGGGCAAGGCTTGCTTGCTGGGCCTTAGCTTTGGGAAACAGGATGTCTTCTAATAGTAAAAAGAGAGGGGGTGATCTTGGCATAGAGATCCTGACATTTCCCCCTTTTGACCAAAGAGAGGAGGGTCTAAAAGAAATTGCCACTATGACCAAGAAAGAAGAGGCAGTTATAAGCCAAGATGCCATGAAAGGCTAGCTGGACCCGGGGAGATGTTGAATTGAGGGATAGCTGTGGGTTTAGTTAGGTTGGTGAGCTTGGGAGTTAAGGTGGCACATCCAAAAATTTTTTAGCCCCTCCTGCATAGCAATGATGGAGGGTAGATAAAAGAATGGCATTTCTATCCCAGGAGGCTGTTTCTTTGAGGGAACCTATCAGGGAAGTGGTTTTTGTTTGTTTGTTTCTGCAGGGGAGAAAAGTGGGTCAATTGGGATTAAGTGACTTGCCCAAGGTCATATGGCTAGTATGTGTTAAGTTTCTGAGCCTGGATTTGAACTCAGGTCTTCCTGACTCCAGGTCCAGTGCTCTATTCGCTTCACACCTAGCTGCCCCCATATTAGGTGTTTTTGAGAAACTCCCAATAGGGCAAAGAGCATAAGCAGACAAAACAATAGGTCTTGTTTAGCCATTGTCTATTACAAGCAGAAAAAAGAAGGGGGAAGCCATGAATGTAGAGGGAGAAAATGCCAACACATGCTTACACCAAGGCTTTGGTGGTTGGACACATACATAACACAAGGAAAAAACTAGGACTCAGACCTTGTTTGGGATCTTGGGACAGCTGTCTCATCTGGATGTCTGTACCAGAGGAGCCTTGAGGTCCCTGGACACTTCTGCCATCCACACAAGAGCAGGGGCTGTTTTCAGATGATCCAGGAGTCCACATGTACAAATCTGGCAGCTGTGGGAGGAGTCAGAAGGACCTGGCAGGGGCTCTCAGATTGAGGGGGTGGAATGAACAGGTGCAATTTCCTGAATTCAGAAGAGGAGGTGCAACACTCCCCAGATGTCTATAACATGAAAACAATCACTGATTGATCAGTACAAGTCTAGTTTTCAGGTAAGACCTATGGTTTGCTGGAGATGTACAATTATTAGAAAAGTCTTTGTAAGGGGTGGCTAAGTGGCGCAGTGAGTAGAGTGCAGGAGGACCTGAGTTCCGATCCGACCTCAGACACTTGAAAAAAAAAACTAGCCATGTTACCTTGGGCAAGTTGCTTAACCTCAGTTGCCATCCAAAAAGCAAAAAAAAAAAAAAAAAGACCTTATAGCAATCTTTGGATCCGAGTTTCTGGTCAGCATAACCTATGTCCTTTTTTAAGGGTCTTTAAACAGCAAATAGAGTTCAGTTTTAGATCAAACTCCTTAGAGGGCTTACAATGTACTAGTTACACCTCACTGTTTTGTTCTTTGTCTAGACATAACTAAATGTTTCAAGGCTTGGCTTTGATACCTTGGGTTTCCTCTGTCCTAGAGCAGAAAAGAAAAAAAGAAAGCTTTTGGTTTATAACCTCTGTGAGCTCTTTGGTTTTATTTTATTTTATTTTTTAGAGCTGACAGTTGGCATAAAGCTTTTGCTATAACTTCTGTGGCTCTTTGGTCAGAGTTGACAGTTGGTGTAATAACCTCTGTGACTTTGCTTTATTTTATTTTTCAGAGTTAACAGTTGGTGTACAACCTCTTTGTGCTCTTTGGTATTTTCAGAGGTAACAGTTGGTGCATAACCTCTGTGGCTCTTTGGTAATTTATTTTCAGAGCTTGACAGGTTGTCTTGATAATTACCATATTAGAAATTAAAACACATTTTAAAATGTTTACTAATTTAGTTAAGTCACATCCATTAGGTGTTAACACAAATAATATTTTAATAAAAAATGTTTTCCAAAAAATTAGAACAGTCATTGTTTCATATATTTTTGCAAATCTCTTTTAAGGTCTGACTTAATAGGAGATAGCTGGATTTTCATCTTCTTCAATCAATTTGCTGAAGTGTCTGATGAAAATTTGGTCTCACGCAGACAACGTAGTTGGAAAAGGGAGGAGAATTTTAGTAGTAGCATCTCAGTATTATGAAAATAGTTTTGTCCTCAAGGACTCCTTGAAAATGTCTCAGGGTTCTCCAAGCAGGCTTAGAAAACCACTGATTGTCTCATTCCATCACTTAATACATGAGGATACTAAGAGAGAGGAAGTCATATAAGAAGTAAGAAGCAGCACTTAGGATTTGAACCTAGGAAACCAGGTCTCCTGCCTTCCTAAGCATCTCTGACTCCTAAACCTTTCCCCAGTTGAGGGTCCTGCAGTGCAGCCCTACTGCCTAATTTCCTAATTTCCAAGTGAAAATCCTTTGAAAACAAAGTGGTTGTGGTGGGAGGTGGGGGTGGGGTGGGGTCAGAGGATAGGTGGGAGACTGTAAGTTTAAAAGTAGGACAGATTTTAGTAAGTTATGCAGCTTTCTGCCCCCTCTAACCCTAAGGCACATAAAGGTGTGTCGCGAGAGGAGAGAAGAGGAGATCAGGGATGGCTCCACAACTCCCCGTTTTTATCCAGCCCTAGGAGACGTCCTGGGGGCCGGACCAGGAAGTTACCACCCCATAGAGTGGGCCTCGGGCAATACATTTTTGGCCAGGATCTGCCAGCAACTGCTCTGGCGCAGTGTCTTGGATCCAGAAAATAGACTTGAACGGATTGGGAGTGGGGGGGGTGGGGACAAAGGAAGCGAAGATGGAGAGAACAAGACGGGAGCGATGGGCAGGGGGAAAGAAGGTTAGAGCGAGACAAGGGGCGATGGAGGGAGCTAGGGAAGGATGGGACAAGTAAGACGGAAGAAGAGGGGTGGGCAGAGACGGAGAAGTGGGGAGGGATGGAGTAAGAAGGGGCGTAAGTAGGAGGACGAATAGCTGGTATGAGAAAGCTCGATTTCCCGGGCTCTGGGCTGAATGTACAAGGAGGCGGGAGGGAAGCTGGAGGCGGGGAGAGGCAGAGGAGAGGGGCGGGTCGGAAGGCTGCGGGTCTGGGACCTGGGGCGGAGGAGGGCTGGCTGACCATCTAAAGTCGACTGGCAGCCCTGGCCTGGCCCTACGTTCCCGAGGGAAGAGGGTGTCTGAGTGTATTCCCAGGTGGGCTAAGAGCTCCTGGAGCCCAGGCAGGCCCTCCTAGGGAGAACGGGGTTGGTTTTATGACTTTAGCCTTTTTCGGGAAGAGGAAGGAGTTTCCCTTAACTGTGTCTGCGAGACTGGGGCCCCTTTCCCAGGCCCGGGAGAGGCCTCGGGGGCTCCGGGTGGCGGCGGAAGAGAACTGGGAAAGTGCGAGGGGGAGGGGAGACTCCACTCTCTGGAGGGCTCTGGAGATCCCGAGAGGAAGCTGCGCTGCGGCTTATTGGGAGTGTGGGGGCTTCAGGGCTGTATCCCCAGGGATATCAGGAGCTGGTGACAAGGATTCATTCCTGTGTTGGGGTTAACGCTAAAAGGTGTTTGGTGCTCGAGTGATTTTGGAGGGTGTTGGGTTGTACTGAAGGCTCCCGGATTTGTTGGGAAAGTCCATGAACAATGTTTAGGGGTTCCTCACAGTGCTGAAAGGTAATTTTGAGGAAGAAAATTGGTAGAGGGTTGGGGGGTAACTTCATGGATGTGTTTGGGGGTGATTCGTGGGACCTTTGGAGAACTTCGCATGGAAGTCGCAGGGAGTGGTGTGTGTGAATCCCCGGGAATGTTCGTTTTATGGGGCCCACTGGGCAGAATTTGAGGATCTGGAGGTTCTCTGGACAGTTTTGGGGATCCCCGATGGTTTCTTTTGGGGATCTCTGAACAGTATTTGGAAGGCATGCGGCAGTGCTTCGTGGATCTTGGGGGTATTTTCGGCTCCTGAGTTGCGGGGGCTGCGAGTGTATGGGGGGGGGGTTTCCTTTGGTCGAAGGAGGCGGGGACACCCACAGCTCCTCCCTCCGGTCCCTTCTAGTCCCCTCCCCCTCGCGCCTCCTCATTCCCCTCCCCCCTCGGCCTCTGAACAAACTTTTCTTTCTCTTCCAAGTTGCAGACTAACGCCAGGGAGAGGAAGGAGCCGAGCGGGAGCCTCCGGAGCCGCCGCCAGCCTCGACGCGGAGCCAGGAGTCCCGGCTCCCCTTCCTCCGCCCCAGGCCCGGGCCATGGCGCCTCCTCTCCGGCCTCGGTGACCGCCCTGCCCGGCCCGGCCGGCCGCGGGGCCCATGGCGTGCGGGGGCCCGAGCCCCGGGGGGCCCGGCGGGGGCGGGGGCGGCGGGGCGGGGCTGGGGCCCGGGGCGGCCTTGGGCAGCCCGGCCCCCGCCTGGTACCACCGCGACCTAAGCCGCGCAGCGGCTGAGGAGCTCCTGGCCCGGGCGGGCCGGGACGGTAGCTTCTTGGTGCGAGACAGCGAGAGCGTGCCCGGAGCCTTCGCCCTCTGCGTGCTGTGAGTCGGGGCCGGCCCCCGGGGAAAGGGGTGGCGGGGAGGGGACCTGTCCGACTCCTGGGAGGTTGGGGGAGTCCCAAGTGGACGGCTTGGGACTGTGGAAGTTTGGGGAGGAGAGCAGGATCTCTGGAACTCTGAGTTGTGTGGCGAGCATTGAGGGGAGGGTCAGTGAGTGTGTTGGCAGTCGAGGGTGACTGAGACATGCTGTGCTTTGGTCTGTAAGGGTGAGGGCAGCAGCACCTGAATATGAAGAAGGCCAGGGGTGCCGCCTATGTGGGATCTAGTTGCTGTGCCCTGGAAGGGATGCAATGGGACTGTGGCACAGCCCTGAGATTCTCTGTGTTTATGGAGTCGGGTGGGTGCACAGAGCTGTGTAAAGAAAGGCAGGCAGGTAGGTGCAGACTGTGATCTTTTGGGGGTTGTGTGTTTGTGTTTATACAGAGACCTAAAAAGAGAGTGTATGTGTGTTCTACACATTGGAGACTCACAGTATTCGAGTATCACAAGTATGAGAGGGACACCAGGAACAAGTTTGTGCCTATTGGTTGGGGAGATAGTGACACATTTGTGGTCCTGGTATCTGGAATGCCTCTAGGTGCATTAATTCTGTCGAGGTTAGTCATTTCATATTCTTCTGGGTTCAGTGAGCTGGACCTGACTCCAGGGTGTCCCTCCCTTTCTTCCCTTACAAAGACCCAGCAGCTGCTTGGACACAATCCCAGCCCCCCAAGTTCCTGGTGAAGCCATACTCCCTTTGCCCTTCCTCCTTCTTCCTCTTCCCTCTGTGTGGTGTAAGGCAGCACTGGATAGAATTTGGCTTATTGAGAGCATTGTGAGGGTGTTAAAAGTTACAACATTTCAGAATTGGAGGGTATTTGAGGGTGTCTTTGTATATGTGTACATATACAAAGTATATGTAGTTAAGGTCTAAGGATGAGTTCCTGTGTGTATACTTTCCATGTGAGTGAATGAGTGAGAATGTGTACCATAGGGTGTGGGAAAATGTTTATGATCTTGAGCATGAATTTTCATATATTTGTGTACTTGTATGTGAGGAAGATACTGGGGGGCCCACCAAGGCCCACAGATGGGACAGATGTGAGTGGGGAACCAAGAAAAAAGTGTTTTTTCCCCCTTGAGGTCTTGGCTTTTGGGGAGAGGAGTGCCTCCATCTAACTCTTTTGTTGTCTCAGACTCCCTTCTTTGTCACCTCCCCTGGGTCCTGTTATATTTAGGATGATGGTCAGGCTCTGAATCCCAGGCTTGGTGGGGCCCCTTGGTCTTTGGATTTAGGACTTTGGGTTTCTGGGCTGGACTTTGGGTTAATGTGGGCATCATTCTCTAGATTCTAAGGCTGTCACCCTTGGGTTTGACTCTGAGCATGTCTGTGCCGAAATAGTTTGGGGAATCTGAGGGAGCTGGCAGAGTCTTTCCCCATTCCCTCCCCCCAGCCTCAGCTTTAATATCTGAGGAACATCTATGTAGACTTGAAAGGCCTTGTCTTACCTCTGCTCCTGTGTTTTGATTCCCTGTCTCTTTTCCACTCCTCCCTCTACACTGTCCCACTATTCCCTAATTTATTTTCCCATCTGTTTTTTTCCTTTATTCTCCCATCCTTATTTCTTTTCCTCTTTCTCTCCGCTATGTGCTTATACACACATTGTCCCTGATGTCCCTTCATTCATGCTCCTACTTCATTCCTCTATCTCTTCCCTTTCCCCTATAAACTTTTAATCATTCTGTGTCTCCCCCCATCATTTCTCCCTTCTTTTGCCTGTTACCTCCTGCTGATGAGGGTGGAATGGGGCTCATTGTGGGCAAGAGAACCTGGGACCTTACTGGACCGGCTGTCTAAATATCATGGATCCTAGGAAGGAAGTGCTTTAAGTCTCTATCCTTTTCACCCCCTCCCCAATATGCACTGTTAGGGAGTGGGAATGGAGGGGTATATTCATTCCTCTCTTGAGGAGGTCCCCTCCCCTGAAAAGATCCTTGATTGTTAGGGCTTAGGGGCTGACTGGTCAGCAGCTGATGGGGAGTGGGGGACAGCTGTGATTAGGGGTGGGTAGGACTAGACCTGTTGTCAGCTAGGACCAAGGAGCCAGAGGGGCCCTGAGACTGCCTCAGGGTAGTTCTGTCTGCATGAAGACTTCAGTCTCCTTGTTTCTATCCTGGAATGGAGCCTGAGATGTTTGGGATTATCTGCTCTGCCTGTGTCTTGATTTGGGAAGCATGGTGGGAAAAAAGTGGGCCAGAAAAAAAAGTGGCCTAACCAATAGTTCTCTAACCCTTCAGACATAGACCCCTTCAGCCTTGGTGTAGCAGAGAAGTCAGTGGACCCGAAATTCAGAAACTTTGGTGTGAGGTTTTCCACATTGCCTTGGGCCAATCCCCTAACCTCTCTGGGTCTCAATTTCCTCATTTGTAAAGTGGGAATAATTGTTCTATATGCCCTCAAAGGGTTTTCGTGAGGAAGGCACTTTGCAAACTCTGAAGTCTATCTGTGAGTGTCATAGGAATGAGAACTATTATGTTTATTGTGACATGTGAATTTTCAGACCTACTTTTACACATATAGCCATGCCAACAGACATATAATCCATACATACATGGCCATAAGAAGACTCATATAGGCAAAGACACAGATACATTCAGGCAGGATAGACTTGACCAGTCATTCATGTACATCAATGTACCCAGGCATATTGATGTGTCCACGCACACACGTGTATACACACACACACACACACAACCAGACGTCTGGCAAACGGTTGTCAGTGCCCTTTCCTCCACAAATATATAAACCCTCAGGTGATTTCCAGGAGGGGCTTTGGGTAGTGGGGGGGGTGGAGGGTCTGAGTTCTAATCACAGCTCTGCTGTTCTGTTTGACCCTGTTGGGCAAGTCACATCTACTCTCGGAGTCTGATTTTCTTCACTGGTAAGATAAAGGAATTGGGCAAGTCGATCCCTTCTAATTTGGAATCCTGTGTTCTGTAGTAGAGGAACTACTTACTTCCCTCCCCCCCATTCAACCCTCTCCCCCATACTCATTGAGTCCAGATCTGACTCTTGATGTTGCCAGCAAGAGCCACTGGGATGACAGCTGTCCTTTCCTTCTGCTCAGCTGTTGTCCTGCGTCTGTCAGTGCCCACCCAGCACCTTCTGCCCCTGTCAGTCCCATCTCCTCAGCCTCAGCTAGCCCATACTCTTCAAGACAAAGGTCTCTCTCTCCACCCCACCTCCAGCCCCCTGTCTGAGCAAGGTTAAATGAACACACCTACCTCTGCCACGTAGACACAGACACATACAAAGACTGTATATGTTCATGTATGTATATATATAAACACACATACACATGAACACATACACATACATACATATATGTATGTGCTTGTGTATATATACACACATGGTACCCTTTTCTGGAACTGTTCTGAAACTTACCTGGTTGGGGGTGGGGAGGGTAGGTGATGGTAGCAGAGTGTTTAGACAGCTGGGAAGCTGACAAAGGCCCTGCTTGTTGCCTGGGGCAGCACAAACAGGGCATACCGCCTGCACCTAGCCTGGACTCCTCCCTACTCTGCCAACATCTAAGGGGCTGAGTCGGAAGTTTGCTCTGGTTTTTCTGTTTGTGTTTTTTTTTTTTTTTTTGAGAGGGGGGCCGTGGCAGCTGGGGATTGGGTGTACCAGTGCAAGCTGGAGGCCTAATCCTTTACCCTGTTCATCCCCCACAGGTACCAGAAACATGTTCATACCTACCGAATCCTACCTGATGGAGAGGACTTCCTGGCAGTGCAGGTGGGAGATTCTGGTCAATTTTTTCCTTCACCAACCTAGTCCCCGGTTTGCACCTGCCGCACACAAGCTATGAGGCTTTGTGCAAATCACTTAACCTTTCTGGGCCTCTGTTTCCTCCTCTATAAAGTGAGGGGGTTGGACTCATGATCTCTGAGGTCCCTTTTGTGATCTAAATGCCCTCTGTAGTTTCTTCCAGCTCATAGATACTCTGATAATTCCTTCAAAAAGTATTTATTAAGAGACTGCTATATGCTAGGTATATAGAGCCCTCTCTTTCTCACTTGCTCTGCCCTCTTTTCTAGCACTGACTCCTCTCCTACCCCTTTCTTTTCCCACAGTCATCCCAGGGCATTCCTGTACGCCGGTTTCAGACACTGGGTGAGCTTATTGACCTCTACGCACAACCCAACCAGGGTTTGGTTTGTGCTCTATTGCTGCCTGTGGAGAGGGAGGCTGAGGTCCCTGATGATCGAGACTACTCAGGTAGGTCTTGGCCCCTAAACTCATCCCCATGGTCTCTGAGTTACTACTCACCTCTATACCTGTCCACCTCTACACACCCCACCCTTTAGGGTGATAGCCTAGGGATAGAGGCTACAGGGGCTGGATTAGAGCTGAGAATTAGGCTAGTGTCTCTACATTTATCACTGATGGTTTTTTTCAGATGGGGAAGATGAGAAGCCCCCACTGCCTCCTCGATCAGGCTCTACCAGCTTCTCGGCGGGCAGTAGCATTAGCAGTGTGGCTAGGCCCAGCAGTCCACCACCAAGCCTGGAGTCCCCCACTACTCCTGCTACAGAAAGGTAAGCCCCATCTCTCTTTTAAAAAAAATCACCTCCCTTCACAAAGAAGTAAACTCCTCCCACCCCACTCCAAACACATATGTGTTTGTGATGTGATGTGAGCTTGTCCCAGTCCATGGAAATATCAGATTCCCTTACCACTCACAGAAAGATACTTCCCTATTCTAGTCCTGGAGATGTGAGACCTGTCCCCCTTCCCACCTGTTCCCCTACACAGAGGTGAGACTTTCCCAGGAGGCTGGCCTGGCCTTAACTTGTTTTCATTCTACTGCTTCAAGCCACTGACCTAAGCACTCCTCATCTTTGCCATCAGCTACCCCAGGGGACAGAAGGACAGTGGGGGTCATAGCTGAGACCGTTTTGGGGGCCCCCCTGAACTTCCTTCTTCTGTCCTCTGCAGTGCCCCCAATGGGTTGAGTACTGTCACAGTCTCCCACGAGTACCTGAAAGGCAGCTATGGGCTGGACCTGGAGGCTGTTCGGGGAGGAGCCAGCAGCCTTCCCCACCTAACCCGAACCCTGGTCACTTCGTGCCGAAGGCTACACAGGTAACCCCTCACCTCTGACCTCCCAAGCCTACCTGGTCTCTAGTAACCATTTCCTTCTCTGTACTGTAACATACTTTCTGCCATAGGCCAGTAGGTAATTGGAAGAGCTGTCCTAGGGATGGGAGATTGGGTTAATGCTGCCTGGTGTGAGACAGCAGGTCCAGGAGGAGCAATGGATGAGTGTCAAAGGCACATTCAAGCTTGACCTAAGCCCTGCCTCCCAGACATCTATTTTTGTTTTTCAATCCAGCAAACCTTTATAAAGCACTTTTTACTTTCAAAGCCAGTGCTATGAATATAAGGACAAAAGGGAAAGTGACTTTCCCCTCGTAGAGCACACAGTCTACCGTGGAGATACAATGTCTACACACAAAAGCAAATGCAAAATGTAAAGATGAAGTAATTTTTGAGGGGAAGGGAGCAAGAGTGTGAATGACACGGGTGTCTAGAGCTGTGCTGATAATTGTTGGCTGGGGGGCGGGGTGTGATGTACATATAACACAGATTTAATCTGCATTACTGACATTTCTAGATAATCTATAGAAGATAAATTAAGCCAGAGTTTTTGGAGGTGTAGATGTTCACACTGAAAATTTAACCATTGGCTCTCTAGCATACCCCCAAAGAATGTTTCAGAAAGGTTTCTCAGAGGAGTTGACATGTGAGCTATGCTCTGAAGGAAGCTAAGGATTCTCTTATTCCCATTAGATTGTAAGCTCCTTGAGGGCAGAGGCTGTCTTTTCCTTTTTTTTGTATCTCCAGCACTTAGCATGGTGCCTGACACACAGTAAACCCTTAATAAATGTTTTTGTTTTTGTTTTCTTTGAGGGGGAAGGGAGAAGAGAGAGCATTCTAGACACGTCTTTCAGGCATCTTCACCTAGATGTCCAGATAGAACTTCTTATATTTTCCCTCAGGCTCTCCTTCAGATTTCTGATTTCTGTTAAGGTCATTTTCATTACATTTCTTATCGCTCATGTTCATAAGCCCCCAAGACATCTTTGACTTTTCCCACTCCTTTACCTCCCACATCTTTTTATTTTTATTTTTTTTTTACTTTATTATTATTTTTTTTATCTCCCACATCTAATTAGTGCCTGATCTTCTTGTAGATCCTACTCCCCCAGCACCTTTCACACTTATCCTCTTCTCTCCATGTACACATGTGCATAGCCTCAAACCTAGTTGAAACCCTTATCACCCCTCATCTGGGCTATTTCAATAACCTTTTAATGGTCCCATTTTTTCCCCCTCCAATTCATCCTCCACCCAAATGACAAACTGATAACCTGGAAAAACATAGGTCTTTCCATGGGACTCCCTTATTTGCCATCTTCAGCAGCTTTTTTATTACTCCCAGAATAAAATACAAAATTCTCAGCCTGACATTTAGAACCCTCCATAATCTGGCTCCCATCTACTTTTCCAGTCTTATTTCATGCTCTTCTCCTTGATATATTCTCTGTATTAATCAAAGCAGCCTCCTGGCCATTAGCTATTCCTGACAGTCCATCATTTTCTGTCCTGTATAAATGGTCCCTTACCTCTGGAATGCCTTCCTTCCTCACCTGTACCTCTTGGAGCCCCTAGCTCTTTTCAAGGCTTATTTTAAGGGACACCTCTTTTCCATAAGCCTTTAGTGAATCTCCCATTTGCCAGTGCTTCACCTCTAATTAGTTTGTATATATTTTGTTGGTTTCTTGTAAAATGTAAGGTCCTTGAGGGTAGCATCTAATGCATTTTTGTTTTTTCATTTTATTTTGATCTCAATTTCTTTCCCCCACCTACCCACTTAATAGTATTTTATTTTTTCCAATTACATGTAAAGATAGTTTTCAACATCCACTTTTTTTTTGCTTTTTGGAGGGGGGAGGGCAGGGTAATTGGGCTTAAGTGACTTGTCCAAGGTCAGACAGCTAGTATGTATTAAGTGACTGAGGCCGGATTTGAACTCAGGTCTTCCTGACTCCAGGACCAGTGCTCTATTCACTTTGCCACCTAGCCACCCCATCAACATTCACTTTTATATGATTTTGAGTTCTAATTTTTTTTCTCCCCCTGCTTCCCAAGACAGCAAGCAATCTGATATAGGTGATACATGTACAATCATATTAAATTTATTTCCACATTAGTCATGTTGTAAAAGAATCAGAATTAAAGAGAAAAACCACAGGAAAGAAAAAGGAACAAAAAGAAGAGAAAATAGTATGCTTTGATCTGCATTCAGACTCCATAGTCCTTTCTTTGGATGTGGATAGCATTTTCCATCATGAGTCTTCTGGAATTGTGTTAGTTGATCTTGATTTCTAACATATAGCAGAGGACTTAGGCTATAATAGGCATTTCATGAAGGTTTGTTGAATGTCAGGCAAAACTTCCTTACCATTAGAACTCTCTTTAAGTGTAATGGGCTACTTGAAGAAGTGGTAAGCTCCTCATTATGGGAGGTCTTCAGGCCAAGACTGGATAATTACTTGTCAGAGATATAGTAGAGGGGCTTTCTTTGCAAGTGTGTGGTGGACTCTTGCCATTGCAGGGCTTTCTTGTCTAACAGTAAGGCTGGACTTGGAGTTAGGAGACCTAGGTTCAAATCCTGCCTCTACTACTAACAAGTTGTGTGACCCTGGGCAGATGGATTAACCTCATTAGGCCTTGACTTCATTCTCTGTAAAATGAAGGGGTTGAGCTTGGCAACCTTCTATGGTCCCCTCCACCTTTAAATTCATACTTTTATAATTAGATACCCTTTTCAGGCCATTCTGGTTCATAGAGTCTATGACTATTATCCTAATTCTTTCAATAAACTTTTTTCTGCTTTCTTCCTACCTCTTACCCCTGGGCCCAGTGAGGTAGACAAAGTGTTGTCTGGCCTTGAGATTCTTTCTAAGGTGTTTGACCAGCAGAGCTCGCCAATGGTGACCCGGCTTCTTCAGCAACAGGTGGGGCTGGGGCTGGGGCTGGCTAGGGGGAGCTCTTCTTTTTTCCTAGAAGAAGGGTGCTGGTATTAGACTTGGAGACCTGTGTGGGGGTAAGGGAGGTATGAGCCCTGGGACTTTGTCTGCTTGGGACCTGGGGAGGTGAGGATGGGTCTGAACTTTCATTAGCCTCAGGGGTCTTCCCCTCTTCCACCTGCAGAGCTCTAACCAGACAGGAGAGCAAGAGCTGGAGAGTCTGGTCCTCAAGCTGTCTGTGCTAAAGGACTTCCTGTCTGGCATCCAGAGGAAGGTGATCTGTCTTCCTTTCCCTTAGCTTGACCTTTAACCTAACCTCTGATCTCAAATCTTAATCCCATCTGTGACCAGTAACCTGATACAAGAGTCAGACCCTTGTTCCAAGTTTATAATCTACCCCTTACATCTGACTTCAGAACTACAACTTTGACCCCAACTCCAACCTTGATCTTGACCTTGAACCCACAGACTCTCTTTCCACAGGCCTTGAAAGCCCTGCAAGATATGAGCTCTACAGCACCCCCAACCCCACTCCAACCATCCACTCGTAAAGCTAAGAGCATTCCTGTGCAAGCCTTTGAGGTGGGGACCAAGGCAAGGGGAAGGATTGGGAGGATGGTCCTGGCCTCCTTGGGGTGGTCTTAGAGGGCTCCTGAGTCTATTAAGGTCATGTTGTTGGCATTTGAGCATGGGGAGGGTATTTCTCAATATGGGAAGTCTACAATCTAAGTATACAGCATACTTTCAGCTGTGACCTGACTGGTTTCAGGTGAAACTGGATGTGACTCTGAGTGACCTTACCAAGATTGGAAAGTCTCAGAAGTTCACACTGAGTGTTGATGTGGAGGGTGGACGGCTTGTGTTGCTCCGAAGGCAGCGGGACTCCCAGGAGGACTGGACCACATTCACACATGACCGAAGTGAGTTCTATGGTGAAGGGGAAGGGGAAGAAAGAGACAGAGGAATCTCAGGAAGGCTTGGCCAGTTCAGTTCAGCTTACCTGGACCAGCTGGAAACAGAGCATTCTACTAGTTCAAAGTCTAGTTGGAAGAATAAAACTCAAATAAAATCTATTATATTCAATATAATTGACTTCCCTGTCTTCCTTTAAATTCCAGCTAAAATTTCATACTTTACAGAAAGCCTTCCCCAACTCCATTTAATTCCAGTGCCTTCCCTTTGTTAATTATTTCCTATTTATCCTATATATAGCTAGTTTTAATATATTTGTTTGCATGTTGTCTCTCCCGTTATATTGTGAGTTCCTTGAGGACAGGGGCCATCTTTTGCCTCTTTTTGTATCCCCAATGCTTAGCACAATGCCTGATACATAGCAGGTTAATAAATGTTTATTGTTGCTTAGTAAATTAGGTAGCTTAATAAATGTTTATTGATCGATTGATATTACATGATAAATGCATGGGTTTGGGGGGGGGGAGTACAGGCAAAGCTTTAGAACTTGACTTTAAAGTTTGGGTAAGAATTCAGCTTGTGAAGAAGAAGAGGGAGACTATTCTAAGTGCAAAGACCAGTGAAGAAAGGCATAGATATGAGGTGAGCACAAAGAGAGTTCTTTGGGCAAAGTCAAGTCTCATTTGGCTGGAGTAATATGGAATAAGGTTGAAAAAGATTGTTGAAGGCATTAAATACCCCTCCAGGTAGCTTGAATTTTGCTGAAGTATTTTGAGTGGAGAACTGAAATGAGCAGATATTTTTGGATGAAAAGGATTATTCTAGTAGTCTGGGAAAGACAGCCTATGGCTTAGAGTCTGGAAGATCTAGGTTCAGATCCCATCTCTGACACTTATTAGCCCAGTGGTCCTAGGCAAGTCATTTAACCTCTTTATGGCCCAGGATTAGCTATTAGCTCATAGAAGGATTTTATAGAATCATTAGTCTAGGTACTTCAGAGGCCTTGTAGTCTAATCCCTGCTTTTACAGATGAAGAATCTGGGGTCTGAGGAGATTAAGTAACTTGTCTAAGGTCACATGGGTTAGTAAGGAGCAGAGATAGGATCTGAACCCAGGTACTGTCACTTCAGAACTAAGCCATTTTTCTACTGGACCATGCTGCTTTAACTTTTGTAATCTGCAAAAGGAACTCTTTTCCTGCATTGATGAGAAATCATATCTTTAGTATGTGAAAGACAAATTGGAACAGGGGAGGTAAGGACAGGAAGATCTATTAGGATGTTTTTTTGGTGGTCCAGGCTGGTGGTAGTAAGGATTTATATTAAGTCAGAAGAGAGAAGAAGAGTGGTTGAAGAACCATTTCAGAAATAGAATCCATAGGATTTTGTAGGTTAACTGGTTGGATGTAAGAGGGTAGGGAGGAGGAGTCCCAGGTAACCCAAGGTTATGAACAGGGAACACTAGCTGAATAGTAGGCTGTAGTGAAGGAGAAGCAAGTTTAAAGGGAAACATGATCATAAGTTTTGTTTTAGATACAGTGAGTTTGAGGTGGGACAGCCTAGCTCAGGGGTCAGCCAACTCTGGCTTGAGGGCCAAATCTAGCTTGTTGCCTGTTTTTGTACAGGTCCTCAGGGATTGGCTTGTCAACTCTTGGCCTAGCTGCTGGTTTGAGGCACAGGAGAGAAGTCAAGGCTAGAGATAAAGTATTGGGAGGCATCTCCCTCATGTGGGAGTTACAGCTAGGGCATAAACTGAGATTGACAAGGAGGGGAATCTTATTTACCCCATGCCTGCATTGATGTGAACCTATGGGTGACCATGAGGCTGGAGAATCCAGGGTGCCTGTTCATGTGCCTGGGGGAGGGACATAGAAGGAACATAGAATAGTCACAGAGTGGGGGACCATGTTCTCCCATGTCCCATAGTGAGCCTGAGAGGAGATGACACAGACTGGGGCAAGTGTCTGGGGGTGGGACTGGGGGGGAGTGGTAGACAGTAGAGGTTGTTGTGCCTGGCAAACAGGGCACAGTAGTCTTTGGGTATATGTGTGTGACTTGGCCTTTTCTCCTGGGCTCTCCTCCCCACTCTTAGTTCGACAACTTATCAAGTCCCAGAGGGTCCAGAATAAGCTGGGCATTGTATTTGAGAAGGAGAAAGAAAGGACTCAGCGGAAGGACTTCATCTTTGTCAGTGCCAGGGTAAGCTCTAGGGGATTGGAGTGGGGTGGGGGTTTAGGGAAAAGGTACAGACTGCCCAGAATGTGTAACTGGGAGGAAAGGGATGATGGGACCAAGAAAGGTTGCATCATGTTAAGCTAGGGCTTGGAATCCAACTTGACTGGTATTGTTTTTGTGTCTGCTACAAAGGAAGTAGAAAAAGCTAGAGAGAAAAAAAAGAAAAAGCTAGAAAATCGCTTGAGACCCTAAAGACTCTAAAAGCTTAGTCCAACTCCTCAATTTTATAAAAGATGAAACTAGGACTCAGGGGGAAGTGAACTCAAGTCTTCAGACGTTTTCTTCTTTACACAATATTTATTTCTTTTTATTTTCTTTTTGGAGAGGGGAAGGCAGGGCAATTGGGGTTAAGTGACTTGCCCAAGGTCACACCACTAAGTGTTAAGTGTCTAAAGCTGGATTTGAGCTCAGGTCCTTCTGACTCCAGGACCAGTACTCTATTCACTGCACCACTTAGCTACCCCCAGCAGTACTCATTTCTTAGACTAAAAGGATCAGGCAGGACCGGTAGGTTTAAGGAGACAGGAAGTCAAGTCCACAGAAGTTAGCTAAGGCAGAAGCAGACAGGATTCATAAGTTGCCATGATTTAAAAAAAAAAATCCATCCCTTGGTGGCCAACCTTCAGGCAATAAGCCTTTCTGCTCTTATGAAGCAGTTGGTAGTGTAGTGGATAGACCATGGAGCCTGGAGTCAGGAAAACCTGAGTTTAAATCCAGCCTCAGACACTTACTAGCTGTGTGACCTTGGATAAGTCACATCACCCCTGTCTTTCTCAGTTCCCTCAACTATAGAATGGGGATGATAAAAGCACATACCTATTAGGGTTGTTGTGAGGATCAAATGAAACCATATTTGTAAAGTGCCTGGTACTTAGTAGGTGCTTAATAAATGTTTGTTCCCTCCCTACCCCTCATTCCATTACATAAAATTTAAAAACCACTTTCAGAGACCCCCTAGAATCAAGGAAGACCTCAGAAGTCTAATGTCAACTATATCCAAACAGCATCCCTCTTTCTATGAGATCTTAGGATTCTACTGCTACTCGTGAGGGTTTATTCAGCCTTTGCCTTAAGCTTTTCAGTGAGGAAAGAGTCAGGACTTCTGTAGGTAGCCCATTCATTCGACTTTTGGTCAGCTCATATTGTTGCAGAGTTCTTCCTTGGGTGAAGCTAATCTCTACCCCTCTGAAGCTTCTACCCACTGCCTCTAGTTCTGTCCTTCTGGGCCAGGCAGATCAAGACTACATGAACACATGAATACACGTGCTCCCTTCAGACTTCTTGTCTTTAAACTAAACTAAACATCCTCTAGTTCTTTCAGCTGATCCTTGGAGGATTGGGAGACTAAGTATTATTGTCCTTATTTTTTGTATATCAGGAAACAGTCTTAATGGGGGAAAGGAATTACCCCTGAGTCCCTCAGCTAGTAAGATCTAGAATTCATATTGGAGCTTGTCTTTTGGTTCCGAGCCCAGGGATCTCACCATGTCCCATAAGGTAGTGAGGAGCAGATAGCGTCCAGGGTCTGACACTTTACCAGGAAGAGTAGCATTGGTGGGTGTGGGTCCTGATAAAAAGGCAGAAGATGCTGGCTCCCTGGGTAGTCCTTACACTCCTTGCTGAGTGTGAGAGACAGACAGCCCTTTAGGGAGATGGGTGGGATTGTGGGGCCAGCTCCTATTTAAGGCCAGAACTGAAGGAGGCTGGGGAGATAGTGCCGTTTTGCCCAGTGATTAGGTGGGAAGGTCAGCAGCCTTCCCTGATCACTGGCTCACTAGTCCTCTTTTTTTCATCCGCAGAAGAGGGAGGCATTTTGCCAGCTGCTGCAACTGATGAAGAATAAACACTCCAATCAGGATGAGCCAGATATGATCTCCATCTTCATTGGCACTTGGAATATGGGTCTGTCTTTCTTGGGGACTTGCAAAGGGTGTGCTACAATGGGACTCCCAATGGACAGACAGGGGAGGAGGGAGAGCTAGGAGTTATGGGGAGCCCTGGAGCAGATGGAGCTAAGCTGGGAGACTGGGGATAAATCGGGTGGCCTGGATCCTGGGGACAGAATTGGGAAGGCCTGGGATCCTCAGAAAAAAAGCTGGTGTGGCATAATGGAAAGATTGCTAAAGTTGAATCAGGACAGGCCTGGGTTTGAATCTTGACTCTATCACAGAAGCTGCAGGTTATTAGTTGTGGAACCCAAGATACTTAACCTTAGTGTTATCCATAAACCAGAGACAAGATTTTACTACTGATATCATAGAGTTGTAAGCCTTGTATGGTAGTTGGAGTTGCCATTATTCTTCTTTACGTTGCTGTTGTTATTCAAGAGGTCCATGGGCTAAAGGAGCAGGGCCTGGTCACCCTCCTCTGATGCCCTGTCCCCTGCCCTCCCCTAGGCAGCGTGCCACCCCCCAAAAACATAACCTCGTGGTTCACCTCGAAAGGCCTGGGGAAGACTCTGGATGAAGTCACTGTGACCATCCCCCATGACATCTATGTATTTGGGACCCAGGAGAACTCGGTGGGTGACCGGGAGTGGCTGGACCTCCTTCGAGGTGGCCTCAAGGATCTCACGGACCTCGACTACCGCCCGGTGAGGAAGTGGGAGGGGTTCACAGAAGTCACCTCCCAGGGCAGGGGTACCATGGGAGGATGAGATCTTTTCTGTTATGTTGAATTCCCTCAGTGCCCTTTGTCTCAGTCTGGTTCTTTTTTTTTTTTCTTCTATGGACCCAAAGACTCCTTTCATTCAGCCAGTGCTTAAGATATGGAGAGCAGTACTTGGTATTGAGGGAGATATAGGACTGAGAGAAGTGAGAGTTCCTGCCCTCAGAGAGCTTCCTATGTAGCTGGCTTGGCTGCTTACTGGAATCTGAGGCTCCTCCATCTTCCCCTGGCTCAGCCTCCCCCAGGGCCCCTGAAGAATGAGGGGTGGAGGGCAGCCTCATGACTCCTCCTCTCTATTACAAGCACAGAAGGCTGAGCCTGGCCCAGCTTTGGAAATTCTGAGAGATTTTGTTGAGAGGACAGGGAAACTGACAGTGGTTCTGCTAAACGAATAACTGGACACTGGTGTGGCAAATGGCTAAACCTACGTATTATCCTTGCAATAAGGATGATAACTGCATTCGTCACCCCTGCGGGGTTGTTGGGAGGATACTTTTATCATCATCCCTGTTCTCCATGTAGTTAGGCCTCTTTCCCTCCATTCTCACAGGAGGTGACCCCTCTTCCTTGCTCAAGGCCATTCCGACCAATCATGGCCTTGACTTGGTTCCTTCTGTCTCCTCTAGAACCTTGCTGCCTTGATCATTTCCTATCTTTCTTGAGTCTCTGCTGCCTTCTTTCCTTCAGTTTGCAAACGTGCACTCATCTCCCAAGCTCCTCTAGAGTTATCATTGTTCTATCTCACTTGTCCCCAGGATTCCAAACACTGCCTTCAGCCCCTCACAGCACACTGTTGTCTACAGTGATCCAACTTCCACTCACATTGCCCCATTGTCTCCAAGGTTTGCAGTGACATCCTGATTACTCATAGGATTTAGAGGTGGAAAAGAGATCCTCTTAACCCCTTCATTTTGTAGAGGTAGAAAGCAAAGCCTAGAGAAAACCCAGGGTCATGTTCTCAGTTTTTATCTTCACTTCCCTGTGGCATCAGACACCCCCACCTTCTGGGATACTCTGGTCTCCCTGTGTCTCAGAAACTGAGGGACGCTTTCAAAGACCATCCCTTGATTAGAATTAGACCGATCTGAAGTTCTTGCCCCTCGAATTCTGTGGGCAACCTCCCTATCCACAACCTTCTATCTAAAGGCAGAAGGAAGGAAGGAAACAGGCATTTATTAAGCACCTACTACATCCCAACTACAGTGCTAAGCATTTTATAATTATTACTTCAATTGATCCTCAGAAACAACCCTTGGAGGTAGGTACTTTTACTTGTTATCTCTGTTTTTAGATGAAGAAACTTGACTCCAGTTAATTGGCTTGCCCAGGGTCACACAGCGAGTAAGAGTCTGAGGCAGGATTTGAACTTGGGTTTTCCTGGCTTCAGGTCCAATG